>NC_090409.1:11221983-11530972 GCF_036365525.1 Heterodontus francisci | reverse complement strand
CCAAGTCACAAAGACATACACTGATACCCAGTAACAAAGACACACACTGACACCCAGTAACAAACACATACACTGATAGAAAGTCACAAAGACATACACTGATACCCAGGAACACAGACACTCACTGACACCAAGTAAAAAGACATACATAGACACTAAGTAACAAAGACATACACTTACACCAAGTAACAAAGACGCACACTTACACCAAGTAACAAAGACAGACAATTACACCAAGTAACAAAGTCATGCACTGACACCAAGTAACAAAGTCATGCACTGACACCAAGTTACAAAGACATACACTTACTCCAAGTAACAAAGACAGACAATTACACAAAGTAACACAGACACACACGTACACCAATTAACAAAGACATACACTGACACCAAGTCACAAAGACACACACTGACACCCAGGAACAAAGACATACACTGATACCAAGTCACAAAGACATACACTGATACCCAGTAACACAGACACACACTTACACCAAGTAACACAGACATACACTGACACCAGGCAACAAAGACATACCCTGATACCCAGTAACACAGACACACACTTACACCAAGTAACAAACACTGACACTGATACCCAGTAACACAGACACACACTTACAACAATTAACAAAGACATACACTGACACCCAGTAACAAAGACATACACTGACACCCAGTAACACAGACACACACGGACACCAAGTAACAAAGACACACACTTACACCAAGTAACACAGACACACACTGACACCCATTAACAGAGACACACACTTACACCAAGCAACACAGACATACACTGACACCAAGTAACAAAGACATACACTGATACCCAGTAACACTGACACACACTTACACCAAGTAACACAGACATACACTGACACCAAGTAACAAAGACATACACTGATACCCAGGAACACAGACACAGACTTACACCAAGTAACACAGACACACTCTTACACCAAGTAACAGAAACATACACTGACACCAATTAACACAGACATACACTGACACCAAGTAACACAGACATTCAATGACACCCAGTAACACAGACACACACGGACACCGAGTAACAAGGACACACACATACACCAAGTAACACAGACACACACTGACACCCAGTCACACAGACACACACTTACACCAAGTAACACAGACATACATTGACACCAAGTATCAAAGACATACACTGATACCCAGTGACACAGACAAACTCTTACACCAACTAACACAGACATACACTGACAAAAAGTAACAAAGACATACATTGATACCCAGGAACACAGACACACACTTACACCAAGTAACACAGAATCACACTTACACCAAGTAACAAAGACATACACTTACACCAAGTAACACAGACATACACTGACACCAAGTAACAAAGACATACAATTACACCAAGTAACAAAGACACGCACTTACACCAAGTAACAAAGACAGACACTGATACCCAGTAACACAGACACACACTTACACCAAATAACAAAGAAATACATTGACACCAAGTCACAAAGACACACACTGACACCCAGGAACAAAGACATACACTGATACCAAATCACAAAGACATACACTGATACCCAGTAACACAGACACACACTTACACCAAGTAACACAGACAAACACTGCCACCAGGAAACAAAGACATACACTGATACCCAGTAACACAGACACACACTTACACCAAGCAACACAGACATACACTGACACCAAGTAACGAAGACATACACTGATACCCAGTAACACAGACACACACTGACACCAAGTAACACAGACATACACTGACACCAAGTAACAAAAACATACACTGACACCAAGTAACACAGACCTACACTGACACCAAGTAACAAAGACATACAATTACACCAAGTAACAAAGACACACACTTACACCAAGTAACACAGATATACACTGACACCCAGTAACAAAGACATGCACTGACACCCAGTAACACAGACACACACGGACACCGAGTAACAAAGACACACACTTGCACCAAGTAACACAGACACACACTGACACCCAGTAACACAGACACACACTTACACCAAGTAACAAAGACACACACTTACACCAAGTAACAAAGACAGACGCTGATACCCAGTAACACAGACACACACATACACCAAGTAACAAAGACATACACTGACACCCAGTAACACAAACAAACAAACACTGACACCCAGTAACACAGAGAAACACTAATAAACAGTAACACAGGCATACACTGACAACAAGTCACAAACAAACACACACTGACACCCAGTAACAAAGACATACACTGACACCAAGTCACAAAGACATACACTGATACCCAGTAACACAGACACACACAGACACCCAGTAACAAAGACATACACTGATAACAAGTCACAAAGACATACACTGATACCCAGTAACACAGACACACACTGAGACCCAGTAACAAAGACATACACTGATACCAAGTCACAAAGACATACACTGATACCAAGTAACACAGAAACACACTGACACCCGGTAACAAAGACATACACTGACACCAAGTAAAAAAGACATACACTTACACCAAGTAACAAAGACATACACTGACACCCTGTAACACAAACACACACTTACACCAAGTAGCAAAGCCAGACACTGATACCCAGTAACACAGACACACACTTACACCAAGTAACAAAGACACACACTTACACCAAGTAACAAAGACAGACACTGATACCCAGTAACACAGACACACAGTTACACCAAGTAACAAAGACATACACTGACACCAAGTAACACAAACAAACAAACACTGACACCCAGTAACACAGAGAAACACTAATAAACAGTAACACAGGCATACACTGACAACAAGTCACAAAGAACGACACTGACACCCAGAAACACAGACACACACAGACACCCAGTAACAAAGACATACACTGATAACAAGTCACAAAGAGATACACTGATACCCAGTAACACAGACACACACTGACACCCAGTAACAAAGACATACACTGATACCAAGTCACAAAGACATACACTGATACCCAGTAACACAGACACACACTGACACCCGGTAACAAAGACGTACACTGACACCAAGTAACAAAGACATACACTTACACCAAGTAACAAAGACACACACTTACACCCAGTAACACAGACACACACGGACACCGAGTAACAAAGACACACACTTACACCAAGTAACACAGACACACACTGACACCCAGTAACACAGACACACACTTACACCAAGTAACGCAGACATACACTGACACCAAGAAAAAAAGACATACACTGATACCCAGTAACACAGAAAGGCTCTTACACCAACGAACACAGACATACACTGACACCAAGTAACAAAGACATACACTGACACCAAGTAACAAAGACAGACACTGATACCCAGTAACACAGACACACATTTACACCAAGTAACAAAGAGATACACTGACACCCTGTAACACAAACACAAACTTACACCAAGTAGCAAAGACAGACACTGATACCCAGTAACACAGACACACACTTACACCAAGTAACAAAGACACACACTTACACCAAGTAACAAAGACAGACACTGATACCCATAACACAGGCACACACTTACACCAAGTAACAAAGACATACACTGACACCAAGTAACACAAACAAACAAACAGTGACACCCAGTAACACAGAGAAACACTAATAAACAGTAACACAGGCATACACTGACAACAAGTCACAAAGACACACACTGACACCCAGTAACAAAGACATACACTGACACCAAGTCACAAAGACATACACTGATACCCAGTAACACAGACACACACAGACACCCAGTAACAAAGACATACACTGATAACAAGTCACAAAGACATACACTGATACCCAGTAACACAGACACACACTGACACCCAGTAACAAAGACATACACTGATACCAAGTCACAAAGACATACACTGATACCAAGTAACACAGACACACACTGACACCCGGTAACAAAGACATACACTGACACCAAGTAACAAAGACATACACTTACACCAAGTAACAAAGACATACACTGACACCCTGTAACGCAAACACACACTTACACCAAGTAGCAAAGACAGACACAGATACCCAGTAACACAGACACACACTTACACCAAGTAACAAAGACACACACTTACACCAAGTAACAAAGACAGACACTGATACCCAGTAACACAGACACACAGTTACACCAAGTAACAAAGACATACACTGACACCAAGTAACACAAACAAACAAACACTGACACCCAGTAACACAGAGAAACACTAATAAACAGTAACACAGGCATACACTGACAACAAGTCACAAAGACACACACTGACACCCAGAAACAAAGACATGCACTGACACCAAGTCACAAAGACATACACTGATACCCAGTAACACAGACACACACAGACACCCAGTAACAAAGACATACACTGATAACAAGTCACAAAGTCATACACTGATACCCAGTAACACAGACACACACTGACACCCAGTAACAAAGACATACACTGATACCAAGTCACAAAGACATACACTGATACCCAGTAACACAGACACACACTGACACCCGGTAACAAAGACGTACACTGACACCAAGTAACAAAGACATACACTTACACAAAGTAACAAAGACACACACTTACACCAAGTAACACAGACATACACGGACACAAAGTAACCAAGACATACACTGACACCAAGTGACAAAGACATACACTTACACCAAGTAACAAAGTCATACACTTACACCATGTTTTTTGACACACACTGACACCAAGTAACAAAGACATGCACTGATACCCAGTAACACAGACACACACTTACACCAAGTAACACAGACACACACTTCCACTATTTAACAAAGACAGACACTGATACCCAGTAACACAGACACACACTTACACCAAGTAACAAAGACATACACTGACACCAAGTAACAAAGACATACACTGACACCCAGTAACACAGACACACACGGACACCAAGTAACAAAGACACACACTTACACCAAGTAACACAGACACACACTGACACCAAGCAACAAAGACATACACTGACACCAAGTAACAAAGACAGACACTGATACCCAGTAACACAGACACACACTTACACCAAGTAACACAGACATACACTGACAACAAGTAACAAAGACATACACTGATACCCAGGAACACAGACACACACTTACACCAAGTAACACAGACACACACTTACACCAAGTAAAAAAAAACATACACTGACACCAAGTAACAAAGACAGACACTGACACCAAGTAACAAAGACACACACTTACACCAAGTAACAAAGACACACACTTACACCAAGTAACACAGACATACACTGACACCAAGTAACAAAGACATACGCTGATACGCAGTAACACAGACACAAACTGACACCCGGTAACAAAGACATACACTGATACCAAGTCACAAAGACATACACTGATACCCAGTAACACAGAGACACACTGACACCAAGTAACAAAGACACACACTGACACCAAGTAACAAAGACATACACTGATTCCCAGTAACACGGACACACACTTACACCAAGTAACACAGACATACACTGACACCAAGTCACAAGGCCACACACGGACTCACAGTAACAAAGACATACACTGATACCAAGTCACAAAGACATACACTGATACCCAGTAACACAGACACACTCTTACACCAAGTAACACAGACATACACTGTCACCAATTAACAAAGACATACACTGATACCCAGTAACACAGACACACACTAACACCAAGTAACAAAGACAGACACTGATACCCAGTAACACAGACACACACTTACACCAAGTAACAAAGACAGACACTGACACCCAGTAACAAAGACACACACTTACACCAAGTAACACAGGCACACACTGACATCCAGTAACACAGACACACACTTACACCAAGCAACACGGACATACACTGACAGCAAGTAACAAAGACATACACTGATACCCAGTAACACAGACACACACTTACACCAAGTAACACAGACATACACGGACACCAAGTAACAAAGACATACACTGATACCCAGGAACACAGACACACACTTACACCTAGTAACAAAGACACACACTTACACCAAGTAACATATACATACACTTACACCAAGTAACACAGACATACACTGACACGAAGTAACAAAGACATACAATTACACCAAGTAACAAAGACAGATAATTACACCAAGTAACAAAGACAAACACTTACACCAAGTATTTTGACATACACTGACACCAAGTAACAAAGACATACACTGATACCCAGTAACACAGCCACACAATTAGACCAAGTAACACAGACATACACTGACACCCAGTAACAAAGACATACTCTGACACCCAGTAAGACAGACACACACTGACACCCAGTAAGACAGACACACACTTACACCAAGCAACACAGACATACACTGACACCAAGTAACAAAGACATACTCTGACACCAAGTAACAAAGACATACACTTACACCAAGTAACAAAGACAGACAATTACACCAAGTAACAAAGACATACACTTACACCAAATATTTTGCCATACACTGACACCAAGTAACAAAGACATACACTGATACCCAGTAACACTGACAGACACTTACATCAAGTAACAAAGACATACACTGACACCAAGTCACAAAGACACACACTGACACACAGTAACAAAGACATACACTGATACCAAGTCACAAAGACATACACTGAAACCCAGTAACACAGACACACACTGACACCCAGTAACAAAGACACACACTGACACCAAGTAACAAAGACATACACTGATTCCCAGTAACACAGACACACATTTACACCAAGCAGCACGGACATGCACTGACAACAAGTAACAAAGACATACACTGATACCCAGTAACACAGACACACACTTACACCAAGTAACACAGACATACAGTGACACCAAGTAACAAAGACGTACACTGATACCCAGGACACAGACACACACTTACAACAAGTAACACAGACACACACTTACACCAAGTAACAAGGACATACACTTACACCAGGTAACACAGACATACACTGACACGAAGTAACAAAGACATACACTGATACCAAGTAACAAAGACATACACTGATACCCAGTAACACAGACACACACTTACACCAAGTATCACAGACATGCACTGACACCAAGTAACAAAGACATACACTGATACCCAGGAACACAGACACACACTTACACCTAGTAACAAAGACACACACTTACACCAAGTAACAAAGACATACACTTACATCAAGTAACACAGACATCCACTGACACGAAGTAACAAAGACATACAATTACCCCAATTAACAAAGACAGACAATTACACCAAGTAACAAAGACAAACACTTACACCAAGTATTTTGACATACACTGACACCAAGTAACAAAGACATACACTGATACCCAGTAACAAAGCCACACTATTAGACCAAGTAACACAGACGTACACTGACACCCAGTAACAAAGACACACACTGACACCCAGTAAAACAGACACACACTTACACCAAGCAACCCAGACATACACTGACACCAAGTAACAAAGACATACACTGACACCAAGTAACAAAGACATACAATTACACCAGGTAACAAAGACAGACAATTACACCAAGTAACAAAGACATACACTTACACCAAGTATTTTGCCATACACTGACACCAAGTAACAAAGACATACAATGATACCCAGTAACACAGACAGACACTTACACCAAGTAACAAAGACATACACTGACACCAAGTCACAAAGACACACACTGACACCCAGTAACAAAGACATACACTGATACCAAGTCACAAAGACATACACTGAAACCCAGTAACACGGACACACACTTACACCAAGTAACAAAGACATACACTGACACCCAGTAACAAAGACACAAACTTACACCAAGTAACACAGACACACACTGACACCCAGTAACACAGACACACACTTACACCAAGCAGCACGGACATGCACTGACAACAAGTAACAAAGACATACACTGATACCCAGTAACACAGACACACATTTACACCAAGTAACACAGACATGCACTGACACCAAGTAACAAAGACGTACACTGATACCCAGGAACACAGACACACACTTACACCAAGTAACACAGACACACACTTACACCAAGAAACAAGTACATACACTGATACCAAGAGACAAAGACATACACTGATACCCAGTAACACAGACACACACTGACACCCGGTAACAAAGACATACACTGACACCAAGTAACAAAGACACACACTTACACCAAGTAACACAGACATACACTGACACCAAGTAACAAAGACATACAATTACACCAAGTAACAAAGACATGCACTGACACCCAGTAACACAGACACACACGGACACCCAGAAACAAAGACATACACTGGTACCAAGTCACAAAGACATACACTGATACACAGTAACACAGACACACACTGACACCCGGTAACAAAGACATACACTGATTGAAAGTCACAAAGACATACACTGATACCCAGTAACACAGAGACACACTGACACCAAGTAACAAAGACAGACACTGACACCAAGTAACAAAGACATACACTTACACGAAGTAACAAAGACACACACTTACACCAAGTAACACAGACATACACTGACACCAAGTAACAAAGACATACGCTGATACCCAGTAACACAGACACAAACTGACACCCGGTAACAAAGACATACACTGATACCAAGTCACAAGGACATACACTGATACCCAGTAACACAGACACACACTGACACCAAGTAACAAGGACACACACTGACACCAAGTAACAAAGACATACACTGATTCCCAGGAACACAGACACACACTTACACCAAGTAACACAGACATACACTGACACCAAGTCACAAAGCCACACACGGACGCACAGTAACAAAGACATACACTGATACCAAGTCACAAAGACATACACTGATACCCAGTAACACAGACACACTCTTACACCAAGTAACACAGACATACACTGTCACCAATTAACAAAGACATACACTGATACCCAGTAACACAGACACACACTAACACCAAGTGACAAAGACAGACACTGATACCCAGTAACACAGACACAGACTTACACCAAGTAACAAAGACATACTCTGACACCCAGTAACAAAGACATACACTGACACCCTGTAACACAGACACACACTGACACCCAGTAACACAGACACACACTTACACCAAGCAACACAGACATACACTGACACCAAGTAACAAAGTCATACACTTACACCAGGTAACAAAGACATACACTGACACCAAGAAACAAAGAGATACAATTACTCCAAGTAACAAAGACACACACTTGCACCAAGTAACACAGATATACACTGATACCAAGGAACAAAGACATGCACTGACACCCAGTAACACAGACAAACACGGACACCAAGTAAGAAAGACACTCACTTATACCATGTAACACAGACACACGCTGACAACCAGTAACACAGACGCACACTTACACCAAGTTACACAGACATACACTGATACCCAGTAACACAGCCACACAATTAGACCAAGTAACAAAGACATACTCTGACACCCAGCAACACTGACACACACTGACACCCAGTAAGACAGACACACACTTACACCAAGCAACACAGACATACACTGACACCAAGTAACAAAGACATACACTGACACAAAGTAACAAAGACATACACTTACACCAAGTATTTTGCCATACACTGACACCAAGTAACAAAGACATACACTGATACCCAGTTAGACAGACAGACACTTGCACCAAGTAACAAAGACATACACTGACACCAAGTCACAAAGACACACACTGACACCCAGTAACAAAGACATACACTGATACCAAGTCACAAAGACATACACTGAAACACAGTAACACAGACACACACTTACACCAAGTAACAAAGACATACACTGACACCCAGTAACAAAGACACAAACTTACACCAAGTAACACAGACACACACTGACACCCAGTAACACAGACACACACTTACAACAAGCAGCACGGACATGCACTGACAACAAGTAACAAAGACATACGCTGATACCCAGTAACGCAGACACACACTTACACCAAGTAACAAAGACGTGCACTGATACCCAGGAACACAGCCACACACTTACACCAAGTAACACAGACACACACTTACACCAAGTAACAAGGACATACGCTTACACCAAGTAACACAGACATACACTGACACCAAGTAACAAAGACATACAATTACACCAAGTAACAAAGACACACACTTTCACCAAGTAACACAGATATACACTGACACAAAGTAACAAAGGCATGCACTGACACCCAGTAACACAGACACACACGGACACCCAGTAACAAAGACATACACTGATACCAAGTCACAAAGACATACACTGATACCCAGTAACACAGACACACACTGACACCCGGTAACAAAGACATACACTGATAGAAAGTCACAAAGACATACACTGATACCCAGTAACACAGACACACACTGACACCAAGTAACAAAGACACACACTGACACCAAGTAACAAAGACATACACTTACACCAAGTAACAAAGACACACACTTACACCAAGTAACACAGACATACACTGACACCAAGTAACAAAGACATACACTGATAACCAGTAACACAGACACACACTGACACCCGGTAACAAAGGCATACACTGATACCAAGTCACAAAGACATACACTGATACCCAGTAACACAGACACACACTGACACCAAGTAACAAAGACATACACTGATACCCAGTAACGCAGACACACACTTACACCAAGTAACACAGACATACATTGACACCAAGTCACACAGCCACACACGGTCGCACAGTAAAAAAGTCATACACTGATACCAAGTCACAAAGACATACACTGATACCCAGTAACACAGACACACTCTTACACCAAGAAACACAGACATACACTGTCACCAAGTAACAAACACATACACTGATACCCAGTAACACAGACACACACTAGCACCAAGTAACAAAGACAGACACTGATACCCAGTAACACAGACACACACTTACACCAAGTAACAAAGAAATACTCTGACACCCAGTAACAAAGACATACACTGACACCCAGTAACACAGACACACACTGACACCCAGTAACACAGACACACACTTACACCAAGCAACACAGACATACACTGACACCAAGTAACAAAGACATACACTGACACCCAGTAACACAGACAAACACTTACACTAAGCAACACGGACATACACTGACACCAAGTAACAAAGACATACACTGATACCCAGTAACACAGAAACAAACTTACACCAAGTAACGCAGACACACACTAACACCAATTAACAAAGACAGACACTGATACCCAGTAACACAGACACACACTTACACCAAGTAACAAAGACATGCTCTGACACCCAGTAACAAAGACAGACACTGACACCCAGTAACACAGACACACACTGACACCAAGTAACAAAGACATACACAGACACCCAGTAACACAGACAAACACTGACACCAAGCAACACGGACATACACTGACACCAAGTAACAAAGACATCCACTGATACCCAGTAACACAGACACAAACTTACACCAAGTAACACAGACATACACTGACACCAAGTAACAAAGACATACACTGATACCCAGGAACACAGACACACACTTACAACAAGTAACAAAGACATAAACTTACACCAAGTAAAACAGACATACACTACACCAAGAAACAAAGAGATACAATTACTCCAAGTAACAAAGACACACTCTTGCACCAAGTAACACAGATATACACTGACACCAAGGAACAAAGACATGCACTGACACCCAGTAACGCAGACAAACACGGACACCAAGTAACAAAGACACTCACTTATACCATGTAACACAGACACACGCTGACACCCTGTAACACAGACGCACACTTACACCAAGTAACACAGACATACACTGACACCAAGTAACAAAGACATTCACTGATACCCAGTAACACAGACACACACTTACACCAAGTAACACAGACATGCACTGACACCAAGTCACAAAGACATACACTGATACCCAGGAACACAGACACAAACGTACACCAAGCAACACAGACATACACTTACACCAAGTAACAAAGACAGACACTAACACCAAGTAACACTGAAATACACTGACATCAAGTAACAAAGACATACAATTACACCAAGTAACAAAGACACACACTTACACCAAGTAACAAAGACGGACACTGATACACAGTAACACAGACACACACTTACACCAATTAACAAAGACATACACTGACACCCAGTAACACAAACAAACACAAACAGACACCCAGTAACACAGAGAAACACTAATAAACAGTAACAAAGACATACACTGACACCAAGTAACACAGTCACACACTGACACCCAGTAACAAAGAGATACACTGACACCAAGTAACAAAGACATACACTGATACCAAGTCACAAAGAAATACACTGATACCCAGTAACACAGACACACACTGACACCAAGTAACAAAGACATACACTGATACCCAGTAACACAGACACACACTTACACCAATTAACAAAAACATACACTGACACCAAGTCACAAAGACACACACTGACAACAAGTAACAAAGACATACACTGTCACCAAGTCACAAAGACATACACTGATACCCAGTAACACAGACACACACTTACACCAAGTAACACAGACATACACTAACACCCAGTAACACAGACACACACTTACACCAAGTAACAAAGAAATACACTGACAACCAGTAACACAGACACACACGGACACCAAGTAACAAAGACACAGACTTACACCAAGTAACAAAGACATACACTGACACCCAGTAACACAGACACACACGGACACCAAGTAACAAAGACACAGACTTACACCAAGTAACACAGACACACACTGGCACCCAGTAACACAGACACACACTTACACCAAGTGACACAGACATACACTGACACCAAGTAACAAAGACATACACTGATACCCAGGAACATAGACACACACTTACACCAAGTAACACAGACACACACTTACACCAAGTAACAAAGACATACACTTACACCAAGTAACACAGACATACACTGACACCAATTAACAAAGACATACAATTACACCAAGTAACAAAGACACACACTTACATCAAGTAACACAGATATACACTGACACCAAGTAACAAAGACACACACTTACACCAAGTAACACAGACACACACTGACACCCAGTAACACAGACACACACTTACACCAAGTAACACAGACATACACTGACACCAAGTAACAAAGACATACACTGATACCCACTAACACAGACACACACTTACACCAAGTAACACAGACATACACTGACACCAAGTAACAAAGACATACACTGATACCCAGGAACACAGACACAAACTTACACCAAGTAACACAGACATACACTGACACCAAGTAACAAAGACATACACTGATACCCAAGAACACAGACACACACATACACCAAGTAACACAGACACACACTTACACCAAGTAACAAAGACATACACTTACACCAAGTAACACAGACATACACTGACACCAATTAACAAAGACATACAATTACACCAAGTAACAAAGACACACACTTACATCAAGTAACACAGATATACACTGACACCAAGTAACAAAGACACACACTTACACCAAGTAACACAGACACACACTGACACCCAGTAACACAGACACACACTTACACCAAGTAACACAGACATACACTGACACCAAGTAACAAAGACATACACTGATACCCAGTAACACAGACACACACTTACACCAAGTAACACAGACATACACTGACACCAAGTAACAAAGACATACACTGATACCCAGGAACACAGACACACACTTACACCAAGTAACAAAGACATACAATTACACCAAGTAACAAAGACACACACTTACACCAAGTAACACAGATATACACTGACACCCAGTCACAAAGACATACACTGACACCAAGTCACAAAGACATACACTGATACCCAGTAACACAGACACACACTGACACCCGGTAACAAAGACATACACTGATAGAAAGTCACAAAGACATCCACTGATACCCAGTAACACAGACACACACTGACAGCAAGTAACAAAGACATACACTGACATCAAGTAACAAAGACATACACTTACACCAAGTAACAAAGACACACACTTACACCAAGTAACACAGACATACATTGACACCAAGTAACAAAGACATACGCTGATACCCAGTAACACAGACACACACTGACACCCGGTAACAAAGACATACACTGATACCAAGTCACAAAGACATACTCTGATACCCAGTAACACAGACACACACTGACACCAAGTAACAAAGACACACACTGACACCAAGTAACAAAGACATACACTGATACCCAGTAACACAGACACACACTTACTCCAAGTAACAAAGACATACACTGACACCAAGTCACAAAGCCACACACGGACGCACAGTAACAAAGACATACACTGATACCAAGTCACAAAGACATACACTGATACCCAGTAACACAGACACACTCTTACACCAAGTAACAAAGACATACTCTGACACCCAGTAACAAAGACATACACTGACACCCAGTAACACAGACACACACTGACACCATGTAACACAGACACACACTTACACCAAGCAACACAGACATACACTGACACCAAGTAACAAAGACATACACTGGCACCAAGTAACAAAGACATACACATACACCAAGTAACAAAGACAGACAATTACACCAAGTAACAAAGACATACACTGACACCCAGTAACACAGACAAACACTTACACCAAGCAACACGGACATACACTGACACCAAGTAACAAAGACATACACTGATACCCAGTAACACAGACACAAACTTACACCAAGTAACACAGACATACACTGACACCAAGTAACAAAGACATACACTGATACCCAAGAACACAGACACACACATACACCAAGTAACACAGACACACACTTACACCAAATAACAAAGACATACACTTACACCAAGTAACACAGACATACACTGACACCAAGAAACAAAGAGATACAATTACTCCAAGTAACAAAGACTCACACTTACACCAAGTAACACAGATATACACTGACACCAAGGAACAAAGACACTCACTTATACCATGTAACACAGACACACACTGACACCCAGTAAAACAGACGCACACTTACACCAAGTAACACAGACATGCACTGACACCAAGTAACAAAGACATACACTGATACCCAGTAACACAGACACACACGTACACCAAGTAACACAGACATGCACTGACACCAAGTCACAAAGACAAACACTGATACCCAGGAATACAGACACAAACGTACACCAAGTAACACAGACATACACTTCCACCAAGTAACAAAGACATACACTAACACCAAGTAACACTGACATACAATGACATCAAGTAACAAAGACATACAATTACACCAAGTAACAAAGACACACACTTACACCAAATAACAAAGACGGACACTGATACCCAGTAACACAGACACACACTTACACCAATTAACACAGACATACACTGACACCCAATGAAACAAACAAACACAAACTGACACCCAGTAACACAGAGAAACACTAATAAACAGTAACAAAGACATACATTGACACCAAGTAACACAGTCACACACTGACACCCAGTAACAAAGAGATACACTGACACCAAGTAACAAAGACATACACTGATACCAAGTCACAAAGCATCCACTGATACCCAGTAACACAGACACACACTGAGACCAAGTAACAAAGATATACACTGACACCAAGTAACAAAGACATACACTTACACCAAGTAACAAAGACAGACAATTACACCAAGTAACAAAGACATACACTTACACCAAGTATTTTGACATACACTGACACCAAGTAACAAAGACACAGACTGATACCCAGTAACACAGACACAAACTTACACCAATTAACAAAGAAATACACTGACACCAAGTCACAAAGACACACACTGACACCAAGTAACAAAGACATACACTATCACCAAGTCACAAAGACATACATTGATACCCAGTAACACAGACACACACTTACACCAAGTAACTCAGACACACACTGGCACCCAGTAACACAGACACACACTTACACCAAGTAACACTGACATACACTGACACTAAGTAACAAAGACATAGACTGATACCCAGTAACACAGACACACACTTACACCAAGTGACACAGACATACACAGACACCAATTAACAAAGACATACACTGATAACCAGGAACATAGACACACACTTAAACGATGTAACACAGACACACACTTACACCAAGTAACAAACACATACACTTACACCAAGTAACACAGACAAACACTGACACCAATTAACAAAGACATACAATTACACCATGTAACAAAGACACACACTTACATCAAGTAACACAGATATACACTGACACCAAGTAACAAAGACACACACTAACACCAAGTAACACAGACACACACTGACACCCAGTAACACAGACACACACTTACACCAAGTAACACAGACATACACTGACACCAAGTAACAAAGACATGCAATTACAGCAAGTAACAAAGACATACTATGACACCAAGTAACAAAGACATGCAATTGCACCAAGTAACAAAGACACACACTTACTCCAAGTAATAAAGACATACACTGATACCCAGTAACACAGACACACACTTACACCAAGTAACACAGACATACACTGACACCAAGTAACAAAGACATGCAATTACACCAAGTAACAAAGACACACACTTACACCAAGTATCAAAGACAGACACTGATACCCAGTAACACAGACACACACTTACACCAAGTAACAAAGAAATACACTGACACCCAGTAACACAAACAAACACACACTGACACCCAGTAACACAGCGAAACACGAATAAACAGTAACAAAGACATACACTGACACCAAGTAACAAAGACACACACTGACACCCAGTAACAAAGACATACTCTGACACCAAGTCACAAAGACATACACTGATACCAGGTCACAAAGACATACACTGATACCCAGTAACACAGACACACACTGACAGCAAGTAACAAAGACATACACTGACACCAAGTAACAAAGACATACACTTACACCAAGTCACAAAGACATACACTGATACCCAGTAACACAAACACACACTTACACCAAGTAACACAGACATACACTGACACCAAGTAACAAAGACATACACTGATACCCAGTAACACAGACACACACTTACACCAAGTGACACAGACATACACTGACACCAAGGAACAAAGACATACACTGATACCCAGTAACACAGACACACACTTACACCAAGTAACACAGACACACACTTACACCAAGTAACAAAGACATACACTTACACCAAGTAACACATACATACACTGACACCAATTAACAAAGACATACAATTAGACCAAGTCACAAAGACACACACTTACATCAAGTAACACAGATATACACTGACACCAAGTAACAAAGACACACACTTACACCAAGTAACATAGACACACACTGACACCCAGTAACACAGACACACACTCACACCAAGTAACACAGACATACAATGACACCAAGCAACAAAGACATACACTGATACCCAGTAACACAGACACACACTTACACCAAGTAACAGAGACATACACTGACACCTAGTAACAAAGACGTACACTGATACCCAGGAACTCAGACACACACTTACACCAAGTAACAAAGACATACAATTACACCAAGTAACAAAGACACACACTTACACCAAGTAACACAGATATACACTGACACCAAGTAACAAAGACATGCACTGACACCCAGTAACACAGACACACACGGACACCCAGTTACAAAGACATACACTGACACCAAGTCACAAAGACATACACTGATACCCAGTAACACAGACACACACTGACACCCTGTAACAAAGACATACACTGATAGAAAGTCACAAAGACATCCACTGATACCCAGTAGCACAGACACACACTTACACCAAGTAACAAAGACATACACTGACACCAAGTAACAAAGACATACACTTACACCATCTAACAAAGACACACACTTACACCAAGTAACACAGACGTACACTGACACCAAGTAACAAAGACATACGCTGATACCCAGTAACACAGACACACACTGACACCCGGTAACAAAGACATACACTGATACCAAGTCACAAAGACATACACTGATACCCAGTAACACAGACACACACTGACACCAAGTAACAAAGACACACACTGACACCAAGTAACAAAGACATACAATGATACCCAGTAACACAGACAAACACTTACACCAAGTAACACAGACATACACTGAAACCAAGTCACAAAGCCACACACGGACGCACAGTAACAAAGACATACACTGATCCCAAGTCACAGAGACATACACTGATACCCAGTAACACAGACACACTCTTACACCAAGTAACACAGACATACACTGTCACCAAGTAACAAAGACATACACTGATACCCAGTAACACAGACACACACTAACACCAAGTAACAAAGACAGACACTGATACCCAGTAACACAGACACACACTTACACCAAGTAACAAAGACATACACTGGCACCAAGTAACAATACATACACATACACCAAGTAACAAAGACAGACAATTACACCAAGTAACAAAGACATACACTGACACCCAGTAACACAGACAAACACTTACACCAAGCAACACGGACATACACTGACACCATGCAACAAAGCCATACACTGATACCCAGTAACACAGACACAAACTTACACCAAGTAACACAGACATATACTGACACCAAGTAACAAAGACATACACTGATACCCAGGAACACAGACACACACATGCACCAAGTAACACAGACACACACTTACACCAAGTAACAAAGACATACACTTACACCAAGTAACACATACACTGACACCAAGGAACCAAGACATGCACTGGCACCCAGTAACACAGACAAACACGGACACCAAGTAACACAGACACTCACTTATACCATGTAACACAGACACACACTGACACCCAGTAACACAGACGCACACTAACACCAAGTAACACAGACATACACTGACACCAAGTAACAAAGACATACACTGATACCCAGGAACACAGACACAAACGTACACCAAGTAACACAGACATACACTTACACCAAGTAACAAAGACATACACTAACACCAAGTAATACTGACATACACTGACATCAAGTAACAAAGACATACAATTACACCAAGTAACAAAGACACACACTTACACGAAATAACAAAGACGGACACTGATACCCAGTAACACAGACACACACTTACACCAATTAACAAAGACATACACTGACACCCAATAACACAAACAAACACAAACTGACACCCAGTAACACAGAGAAACACTAATAAACAGTAACAAAGACATACACTGACACCAAGTAACTCAGTCACACACTGACACCCAGTAACAAAGAGATACACTGACACCAAGTAACAAAGACATACACTGATACCAAGTCACAAAGACATACACTGATACCCAGTAACACAGACACACACTGACACCAAGTAACAAAGATATACACTGACACCAAGTAACAAAGACATACACTTACACCAAGTAACAAAGACAGACAATTACACCAAGTAACAAAGACATACACTTACACCAAGTATTTTGACATACACTGACACCAAGTAACAAAGACACACACTGATACCCAGTAACACAGACACACACTTACACCAATTAACAAAGACATACACTGACACCAAGTCACAAAGACACACACTGACACCAAGTAACAAAGACATACACTATCACCAAGTCACAAAGACATACACTGATACCCAGTAACACAGACACACACTTACACCAAGTAACATAGACACACACTGGCACCCAGTAACACAGACACACACTTACACCAAGTAACACAGACATACACTGACACTTAGTAACAAAGACATACACTGATACCCAGTAACACAGACACACACTTACACCAAGTGACACAGACATACACAGACACCAAGTAACAAAGACAGACACTGATACCCAGGAACATAGACACACACTTACACCAAGTAACACAGACACACACTTACACCAAGTAACAAAGACATACACTTACACCAAGTAACACAGACATACACTGACACCAATTAACAAAGACATACAATTACACCAAGTAACAAAGTCACACACTTACATCAAGTAACACAGATATACACTGACACCAAGTAACAAAGACACACACTGACACCAAGTAACACAGACACACACTGACACCCAGTAACTCTGGCACACACTTACACCAAGTAACACAGACATACACTGACACCAAGTAACAAAGACATGCAATTACAGCACTTAACACAGACATACACTGAAACCAAGTAACAAAGACATGCAATTACACCAAGTAACAAAGACACACACTTACACCAAGTTACAAAGACATACACTGATACCCAGTAACACAGACACACACTTACACCAAGTAACACAGACATACACTGACACCAAGTAACAAAGACATACACTGATACCCAGGAACGCAGACATACACTTACACCAAGTAACACAGACACACACTTACACCAAGTAACAAAGACATACACTTACACCAAGTAACACAGACATACACTGACACCAAGTAACAAAGACATGCAATTACACGAAGTAACAAAGACACACACTTACACCAAGTATCAAAGACAGACACTGATACCCAGTAACACAGAGGCACACTTACACCAAGTAACAAAGACATACACTGACACCCAGTAACACAAACAAACACACACTGACACCCAGTAACACAGAGAAACACTAATAAACAGTAACAAAGACATACACTGACACAAAGTAACAATGACACACACTGACACCCAGTAACAAAGACATACTCTGACACCAAGTCACAAAGACATACACTGATACCAGGTCACAAAGACATACACGGATACCCAGTAACACAGACACACACTGACAGCAAGTAACAAAGACATACACTGACACCAAGTAACAAAGACATACACTTACACCAAGTAATAAGACGGACAATTACACCAAGTAACACAGATATACATATACACCAAGTATTTTGACATACACTGACACCAAGTAACAAAGACATACACTGATACCCAGTAACACAGACACACATTTACACCAAGTAACAAAGACATACACTGACACCAAGTCACAAAGACACACACTGACACCCAGTAACAAAGACATACACTGACACCAAGTCACAAAGACATACACTGATACCCAGTAACACAAACACACACTTAAACCAAGTAACACAGACATACACTGACACCAAGTAACAAAGACACAGACTTACACCAAGTAACACAGACACACACTTGCACCCAGTAACACAGACACACACTTACCCCAAGTAACACAGACATACACTTACCCCAAGTAACACAGACATACACTGACACCAAGTAACAAAGACATACACTGATACCCAGTAACACAGGCACACACTTACACCAAGTAACAATGACATAAACTGACACCAAGTCACAAAGACACACACTGGCACCCAGTAACAAAGACACACACTTACACCAAGTAAGAAAGACAGACACTGATAACCAGTAACACAGACACACACTTACACCAAGTAACAAAGACATACACTGACACCCAGTAACACAGACACACACGGACACCAAGTAACAAAGACACACACTTACACCCAGTAACACAAACAAACACACACTGACACCCAGTACTACATAGAAACACTGATAAACAGTAACAAAGACATGCACTGACACCAAGTAACACAGACACACACTGACACCCAGTAACAAAGACATACACTGACACCAAGTAACAAAGACATACACTGATACCATGTCACAAAGACATACACTGATACCCAGTAACACAGACACACACTGACACCAAGTAACAAAGACATACACTGACACCAAGTAACAAAGACATACACTTACACCAAGTAACAAAGACATACACTTACACCAAGTATTTTGAAATACACTGACACCAAGTCACAAAGACACACAATGACACCCGGTAACAAAGACATACACTGACACCAAGTAACACAGACATACATTGACACCCAGTAACACAGACACACACTTACACCAAGTAACAAAGACATACACTGATACCCAGTAACACAGACACACACTTACACCACGTAACACAGACACACACTGACACCCAGTAACACAGACACACACTTACACCAAGTAACAAAGAAATACACTGACACCAGTAACAAAGACATACACTGACACCCAGTAACGCAGACACACACGGACACCAAGTAACAAAGACATAGACTTACACCAAGTAACACAGACACACACTGACACCCAGTAACACAGGCACACACTTACACCAAGTAACACAGACATACACTGACACCAAGTAACAAAGACACACACTGATACCCAGTAACACAGACACACACTTACACCAAGTAGCACAGACAGACACTGACACCAAGTAACAAAGATATACACGAATACCCAGGAACATAGACACACACTTACACCAAGTAACAAAGACAGACACTGATACCCAGTAACACAGACACACACTTACACCAAGTAACAAAGAGATACACTGATACCAAGTAACAAAGACATACACTGATACCCAGTAACACAGACACACACTTACCCCAAGTAACACAGACATACACTGACACCAAATAACAAAGACATACACTGATACCCAGGAACACAGACACACACTTACACCAAGTAACACAGACACACACTTTTACCAAGTAGCAAAGACATACACTTACATCAAGTAACACAGACCTACACTGACACCAAGTAACAAAGTCATACAATTACAGCATGTAACAAAGACACACACTTACACCAAGTAACTAAGAAAGATACTGATACCCAGTAACACAGACACACACTTACACCAAGTAACACAGACATACACTGACACCCAGTAACACAAACAAACACACACTGACACCCAGTAACACAGAGAAACACTAATAAACAGTAACAAAGACATAAACTGACACGAAGTAACAAACACACACACTGACACCCAGTAACAAAGACATACACTGACACCAAGTCACAAAGACATACACTGATACCAAGTCACAAAGACATATACTGATACCCAGCAACACAGACACACACTGACACCAAGTAACGCAGACATACACTGACACCAAGTAACAAAGACATACACTGATACACAGGAACAGAGACACACACTTACACCAAGTAACAAAGACAGACACTGATACCCAGTAACACAGACACACACTTACACCAAGTAACGCAGACATGCACTGACACCCAGTAACAAAGACATACACTGATACCCAGGAACACAGACACAGACTTACACCAAGTAACACAGACACACACTTACACCAAGTAACAAAGACATACACTTACACCAAGTAACACAGACATACACTGACACCAAGTAACAAAGACATACAATTACACCAAGTAACAAAGACATACACTGACACCCAGTAACACAAACAAACACACACTGACACCCAGTAACACAGAGAAACACTAATAAACAGTAATAAAGACATACACTGACACCAAGTAACAAAGACACACACTGACACCCAGTAACAAATACATACACTGACACCAAGTCACAAAGACGGACACTGATACCAAGTCACAAATACATACACTGATACCCAGTAACACAGACACACACTGACACCAAGTCACAATGACATAAACTGACACAAAGTCACAAAGACACACACTCACACCCAGTAACAAAGACATTCACTGATACCAAGTCACAAATACATACACTGATACCCAGTAACACAGACATACAGTGACACCAAGTAACAAAGACATACACTTACACCAAGTAACAAAGACGGACAATTACACCAAGTAACAAAGACATACATATACAACAAGTATTTTGACATCCACTAACACCAAGTAACAAAGTCTTACACTGATACCCAGTAACAGAGACACACATTTACACCAAGTAACAAAGACATACACTGACACCCAGTAACAAAGACATACACTTACACCATGTAACAAAGACATACACTGACACCCAGTAACACAGACACACACGGACACCAAGTAACAAAGACACAGACTTACACCAAGTAACACAGACACACACTTACACCCAGTAATACAGACACACACTTACACCAAGGAACACAGACACACACTGACACCAAGTAACATAGACATACACTGACACCCAGTAACACAGGCACACACTTACACCAAGAAACAATGACATAAACTGACACAAAGTCACAAAGACACACACTGACACCCAGTAACAAAGACATTCACTGACACCATGTCACAAAGACATACACTGATACCCAGTAACACAGACACACATTTGCACCAAGTAACAAAGACATAAACTTACAACAAGTAACACAGACATACACTGACACCAAGTAACAAAGTCATACAATTACAGCATGTAACAAAGACACACACTTACACCAAGTACCTAAGAAAGATACTGATAACCAGTAACACAGACACGCACTTACACCAAGAAACACAGACATACACTGACACCCAGTAACACAAACAAACACCCACTGACACCCAGTAACACTGAGAAACACTAATAAACAGTAACAAAGACATAAACTGACACCAAGTAACAAAGACACACACTGACACCCAGTAACAAAGACATACACTGACACCAAGTCACAAAGACATACACTGATACCAAGTCACAAAGACATACACTGATACCCAGCAACACAGACACACACTGACACCAAGTAACAAAGACATACACTGATACCAAGTAACAAAGACATACACTTATACCAAGTAACAAAGACGGACAATTACACCAAGTAAAAAGACATACATATACACCAAGTATTGTGACACACACTGACACCAAGTAACAAAGACATACACTGACACCAAGTCACAAAGACATACACTGATACCCAGTAACACAAACACACACTTGCACCAAGTAACAAAGACATACACTGACACCAAGTCACAAAGACACACACTGACACATAGTAACAAAGACACACACTGACACCATGTCACAAAGACATACACTGATGCCCAGTAACACAAACACACACTTACACCAAGTAACACAGACATACACTGACACCCAGTAACACAGACACACACGGACACCAAGTAACTAAGACACAGACTTACACCAAGTAACACAGACACACACTTACACCCAGTAACACAGACACACACTGACACCAAGTAACAAAGACATACACTGATACCCAGTAACACAGACACACACTTACACCAAGTAACAAAGACATACACTGACACCCAGTAACACAGACACACACGGACACCAAGTAACTAAGACACAGACTTACACCAAGTAACACAGACACACACTTACACCCAGTAACACAGACACACACTTACACCAAGGAACAAGGACATAAACTGACACCAAGTCACAAAGACATACACTGATACCCAGTAACACAGACACACATTTACACCAAGTAACACAGACATACACTGACACCAAGTAACAAAGACATGCACTGACACCCAGTAACACAGACACACACTTACACCAAGTAACAAAGACAGACACTGATACCCAGTAACACAGACACACACTTACGCCAAATAACAAAGACAGACACTGACACCAAGTAACAAAGACATACACTGATACCCAGTAACACAGGCACACACTTACACCAAGGAACAATGACATAAACTGACACCAAGTCACAAAGACATACACTGATACCCAGTAACACAGACACACATTTACACCAAGTAACACAGACATACACTGACACCAAGTAACAAAGACATACACTGATACCCAGGAACACAGACACACACTTACACCAAGTAACACAGACACACACTTTTACCAAGTAGCAAAGACATACACTTACATCAAGTAACACAGACCTACACTGACACCAAGTAACAAAGTCATACAATTACAGCATGTAACAAAGACACACACTTACACCAAGTAACTAAGAAAGATACTGATACCCAGTAACACAGACACACACTTACACCAAGTAACACAGACATACACTGACACCCAGTAACACAAACAAACACACACTGACACCCAGTAACACAGAGAAACACTAATAAACAGTAACAAAGACATAAACTGACACGAAGTAACAAACACACACACTGACACCCAGTAACAAAGACATACACTGACACCAAGTCACAAAGACATACACTGATACCAAGTCACAAAGACATATACTGATACCCAGCAACACAGACACACACTGACACCAAGTAACGCAGACATACACTGACACCAAGTAACAAAGACATACACTGATACACAGGAACAGAGACACACACTTACACCAAGTAACAAAGACAGACACTGATACCCAGTAACACAGACACACACTTACACCAAGTAACGCAGACATGCACTGACACCCAGTAACAAAGACATACACTGATACCCAGGAACACAGACACAGACTTACACCAAGTAACACAGACACACACTTACACCAAGTAACAAAGACATACACTTACACCAAGTAACACAGACATACACTGACACCAAGTAACAAAGACATACAATTACACCAAGTAACAAAGACATACACTGACACCCAGTAACACAAACAAACACACACTGACACCCAGTAACACAGAGAAACACTAATAAACAGTAATAAAGACATACACTGACACCAAGTAACAAAGACACACACTGACACCCAGTAACAAATACATACACTGACACCAAGTCACAAAGACGGACACTGATACCAAGTCACAAATACATACACTGATACCCAGTAACACAGACACACACTGACACCAAGTAACAATGACATAAACTGACACAAAGTCACAAAGACACACACTCACACCCAGTAACAAAGACATTCACTGATACCAAGTCACAAATACATACACTGATACCCAGTAACACAGACATACAGTGACACCAAGTAACAAAGACATACACTTACACCAAGTAACAAAGACGGACAATTACACCAAGTAACAAAGACATACATATACAACAAGTATTTTGACATCCACTAACACCAAGTAACAAAGTCTTACACTGATACCCAGTAACAGAGACACACATTTACACCAAGTAACAAAGACATACACTGACACCCAGTAACAAAGACATACACTTACACCATGTAACAAAGACATACACTGACACCCAGTAACACAGACACACACGGACACCAAGTAACAAAGACTCAGACTTACACCAAGTAACACAGACACACACTTACACCCAGTAATACAGACACACACTTACACCAAGGAACACAGACACACACTGACACCAAGTAACATAGACATACACTGACACCCAGTAACACAGGCACACACTTACACCAAGAAACAATGACATAAACTGACACAAAGTCACAAAGACACACACTGACACCCAGTAACAAAGACATTCACTGACACCATGTCACAAAGACATACACTGATACCCAGTAACACAGACACACATTTGCACCAAGTAACAAAGACATAAACTTACAACAAGTAACACAGACATACACTGACACCAAGTAACAAAGTCATACAATTACAGCATGTAACAAAGACACACACTTACACCAAGTACCTAAGAAAGATACTGATAACCAGTAACACAGACACGCACTTACACCAAGAAACACAGACATACACTGACACCCAGTAACACAAACAAACACCCACTGACACCCAGTAACACTGAGAAACACTAATAAACAGTAACAAAGACATAAACTGACACCAAGTAACAAAGACACACACTGACACCCAGTAACAAAGACATACACTGACACCAAGTCACAAAGACATACACTGATACCAAGTCACAAAGACATACACTGATACCCAGCAACACAGACACACACTGACACCAAGTAACAAAGACATACACTGATACCAAGTAACAAAGACATACACTTATACCAAGTAACAAAGACGGACAATTACACCAAGTAAAAAGACATACATATACACCAAGTATTGTGACACACACTGACACCAAGTAACAAAGACATACACTGACACCAAGTCACAAAGACATACACTGATACCCAGTAACACAAACACACACTTGCACCAAGTAACAAAGACATACACTGACACCAAGTCACAAAGACACACACTGACACATAGTAACAAAGACACACACTGACACCATGTCACAAAGACATACACTGATGCCCAGTAACACAAACACACACTTACACCAAGTAACACAGACATACACTGACACCCAGTAACACAGACACACACGGACACCAAGTAACTAAGACACAGACTTACACCAAGTAACACAGACACACACTTACACCCAGTAACACAGACACACACTGACACCAAGTAACAAAGACATACACTGATACCCAGTAACACAGACACACACTTACACCAAGTAACAAAGACATACACTGACACCCAGTAACACAGACACACACGGACACCAAGTAACTAAGACACAGACTTACACCAAGTAACACAGACACACACTTACACCCAGTAACACAGACACACACTTACACCAAGGAACAAGGACATAAACTGACACCAAGTCACAAAGACATACACTGATACCCAGTAACACAGACACACATTTACACCAAGTAACACAGACATACACTGACACCAAGTAACAAAGACATGCACTGACACCCAGTAACACAGACACACACTTACACCAAGTAACAAAGACAGACACTGATACCCAGTAACACAGACACACACTTACGCCAAATAACAAAGACAGACACTGACACCAAGTAACAAAGACATACACTGATACCCAGTAACACAGGCACACACTTACACCAAGGAACAATGACATAAACTGACACCAAGTCACAAAGACATACACTGATACCCAGTAACACAGACACACATTTACACCAAGTAACACAGACATACACTGACACCAAGTAACAAAGACATGCACTGACACCCAGTAACACAGACACACACTTACACCAACTAACAAAGACAGACACTGATACTCAGTAACACAGACACACACTTACGCCAAATAACAAAGACATACGCTTACATCAAGTAACAAAGACATACACTGACACCCAGTAACACAGACACACACGGACACCAAGTAACAAAGACACACACTTACACCCAGTAACACAAATAAACACACAGTGACACCCAGTAATACAGAGAAACACTGATAAACAGTAAGAAAGACATGCACTGACACCAAGTAACACAGACACACACTGACACCCAGTAACAAAGACATACACTGACACCAAGTAACAAAGACATGCACTGATACCAAGTCACATGGACATACACTGATAACCAGTAACACAGACACACACTGACACCAAGTAACAAAGGCATACACTGACACCAAGTAACAAAGACATACACTTCCACCAAGTAACAAAGACAGACAATTACACCAAGTAACAAACACATACACTTACACCAAGTATTTTGACATACACTGACACAAAGTAACAAAGACATACACTGATACCCAGTAACACAGACACACACTTAAACCAAGTAACAAAGACATACACAGACACCAAGTCACAAAGACACACACTGACACCCAGTAACAAAGACATACACTGACACCAAGTCACAAAGACATACACTGATACCCAGTAACACAGACAGACACTTACACCAAGTAACACAGACAGACACTGACACCCAGTTACACAGACACACACTTACACCAAGTAACAAAGAAATACACTGACACCCAGTCACAAAGACATACACTGACACCCAGTAACACAGACACACACGGACACCAAGTAACAAAGACATAGACTTACACCAAGTAACACAGACACACACTGACACCCAGTAACACAGACACACACTTACACCAAGTAACAAAGACATACACTGGTACCCAGGAACAGAGACACACACTTACACCAAGTAACAAAGACAGACACTGATACCCAGTTACACAGACACACACTTACACCAAGTAACAAAGACAGACACTGACACCAAGTAACAAAGACATACACTGATACCCAGTAACACAGACACACACTTACACCAAGTAACACAGAAATACACTGACACCCAGTAACACAGACATACACTGATACCCTGGAACACAGACACACACTTACACCAAGTAACACAGACACACACTTACACCAAGTAACAAAGACATACACTTACACCAAGTAACAAAGACATACACTGATACCCAGTAACACAGACACACACTTACACCAGGTAACACAGAAATACACTGACACCCAGTAACACAGACATACACTGATAACCAGTAACACAGACACACACTGAGACCAAGTAACAAAGGCATACACTGACACCAAGTAACAAAGACATACACTTCCACCAAGTAACAAAGACAGACAATTACACCAAGTAACAAACACATACACTTACACCAAGTATTTTGACATACACTGACACAAAGTAACAAAGACATACACTGATACCCAGTAACACAGACACACACTTAAACCAAGTAACAAAGACATACACTGACACCAAGTCACAAAGATACTCAATGACACCCAGTAACAAAGACATACACTGACACCAAGTCACAAAGACATACACTGATACCCAGTAACACAGACAGACACTTACACCAAGTAACACAGACAGACACTGACACCCAGTAACACAGACACACACTTACACCAAGTAACAAAGAAATACACTGACACCCAGTCACAAAGACATACACTGACACCCAGTAACACAGACACACACGGACACCAAGTAACAAAGACATAGACTTACACCAAGTAACACAGACACACACTGACACCCAGTAACACAGACACACACTTACACCAAGTAACAAAGACATACACTGGTACCCAGGAACAGAGACACACACTTACACCAAGTAACAAAGACAGACACTGACACCAAGTAACAAAGACATACACTGATACCCAGTAACACAGACACACACTTACACCAAGTAACACAGAGATACACTGACACCCAGTAACACAGACATACACTGATACCCTGGAACACAGACACACACTTACACCAAGTAACACAGACACACACTTACACCAAGTAACAAAGACAGACACTGATACCCAGTAACACAGACACACACTTACACCAAGTAACACAGACATACACTGACAACAAGTAACAAAGACATACACTGATACCCAGGAACACAGACACACACTTACACCAAGTAACACAGACACACACTTACACCAAGTAAAAAAAAACATACACTGACACCAAGTATCACAGACATACACTGACACCAAGTAACAAAGACATGCAATTACACCAAGTAACAAAGACACACACTTACACCAAGTAACACAGATATACACTGACACCAAGTAACAAAGACATGCACTGACACCCAGTAACACAGACACACACGGACACCAGGTAACAAAGGCACACACTTACACCAAGCAACAAAGACATACACTGACATCCAGTAACACAAACACACAATTACACCAAGTAACAAAGACAGACACTGATACCCAGTAACACAGCCACACAATTAGACCAAGTAACACAGACATACACTGACACCCAGTAACAAAGAGATACTCTGTCACCCAGTAAGACAGACACACTCTGACACCCAGTAAGACAGACACACACTTACACCAACCAACACAGACATACACTGACACCAAGTAACAAAGACATACACTGACACCAAGTAACAAAGACATACACTTACACCAAGTAACAAAGACAGACAATTACACCAAGTAACAAAGACATACACTTACACCAAGTATTTTGCCATACACTGACACCAAGTAACAAAGACATACACTGATACCCAGTAACACAGACAGACTCTTACAACAAGTAACAAAGACATACACTGACACCAAGTCACAAAGACGCACACTGACACCCAGTAACAAAGACTTACACTGATACCAAGTCACAAAGACATACACTGAAACCCAGTAGCACAGACACACACTGACACCCAGTAACAGAGACACAAACTTACACCAAGTAACACAGACACACACTTACACCAAGTAACACAGATATACACTGACACCAAGTAACAAAGACATGCACTGACACCCAGTAACACAGACACACACGGACACCAGGTAACAAAGACACACACTTACACCAAGCAACAAAGACATACACTGACACCCAGGAACACAGACACTCACTGACACCAAGTAAAAAGACATACACAGACACCAAGTAACAAAGACATACACTTACACCAAGTAACAAAGACAGACAATTACACAAAGTAACACAGACACACACTTACACCAAGTAAAAAAGACATACACTGACACCAAGTCACAAAGACACACACTGACACCCAGGAACAAAGACATACAATGATACCAAGTCACAAAGACATACACTGATACCCAGTAACACAGACACACACTTACACCAAGTAACACAGATATACACTGACACCAGGCAACAAAGACATACCCTGATACCCAGTAACACAGACACACACTTACACCAAGTAACAAACACTGACACTGATACCCAGTAACACAGACACACACTTTCACCAAGTAACAAAGACATACACTGACACCCAGTAACAAAGACATACACTGACACCCAGTAACAAAGACACACACGGACACCAAGTAACAAAGACACACACTTACACCAAGTAACGCAGACACACACTGACACCCATTAACTCAGACACACACTTACACCAAGCAACACAGACATACACTGACACCAAGTAACAAAGACATACACTGATACCCAGTAACACAGACACACACTTACACCAAGTAACACAGACAGACACTGACACCAAGTAACAAAGACATACACTGATACCCAGGAACACAGACACACACTTACACCAAGTAACACAGAAACACTCTTACACCAAGTAACAAAAACATACACTGACACCAATTAACACAGACATACACTGACACCAAGCAACAAAGACATACAATTACACCAAGTAACAAAGACACACACTTACACCAAGTAACACAGATATACACTTACACCAAGTAACAAAGACATTCACTGACACACAGTAACACAGACACACACGGACACCGAGTAACAAGGACACACACTTACACCAAGTAACACAGACACACACTGACACCCAGAAACACAGACACACACTTACACCAAGTAACACAGACATACACTGACACCAAGTAACAAAGACATACACTGATACCCAGTAACACAGACATACATTGATACCCAGGAACGCAGACACACACTTACACCAAGTAACACAGAATCACACTTACACCAAGTAACAAAGACACGCACTTACTCCAAGTAACAAAGACAGACACTGATACCCAGTAACACAGACACACACTTGCACCAAGTAACAAAGACATACATTGACACCAAGTCACAAAGACACACACTGACACCCAGGAACAAAGTCATACACTGATACCAAGTCACAAAGACATACACTGATACCCAGTAACACAGACACACACTTACACCAAGTAACACAGACAAACACTGCCACCAGGAAACAAAGACATACACTGATACCCAGGAACACAGACACACACTTACACCAAGTAACAAAGACATACACTGACACCCAGTAACAAAGACATACACTGACACCCAGTAACACAGACACACACGGACACCTAGTAACAAAGACACACACTTACACCAAGTAACACAGACACACACTGACACCCAGTAACACAGACACACACTTACACCAAGCAACACAGACATACACTGACACCAAGTAACAAAGACATACACTGATACCCAGTAACACAGACACACACTGACACCAAGTAACACAGACATACACTGACACCAAGTAACAAAGACATACACTGATACCCAGGAACACAGACACACACTTACACCAAGTAACACAGACACACTCTGACACCAAGAAACAAAAACACACACTGACACCAAGTAACACAGACATACACTGACACCAAGTAACAAAGACATACAATTACACCAAGTAACAAAGACACACACTTACACCAAGTAACACAGATATACACTGACACCAAGTAACAAAGACATGCACTGACACCCAGTAACACAGACACACACGGACACCGAGTAACAAAGACACACACTTACACCAAGTAACACAGACACACACTGACACCGAGTAACACAGACACACACTTGCACCAAGTAACGCAGACATACACTGACACCAAGTAAAAAAGACATACACTGATACCCAGTAACACAGACACGCTCTGACACCAACGAACACAGACAAACACTGACACCAAGTAACAAAGACATACACTTATACCCAGGAACACAGACACACACTTACACCAAGTAACACAGACACACACTTACACCAAGTAGCAAAGACATACACTGACACCAAGTAACAAAGACATACACTGACACCAAGTAACAAAGACAGACACTGATACCTAATAACACAGACACACACTTACACCAAGTTACAAAGACATACACTGACACCCAGGAACACAAACACACACTTACACCAAGCAACAAAGACACACACTTACACCAAGTAACAAAGACAGACACTGATACCCAGTAACACAGACACACACTTACACCAAGTAACAAAGACAGACACTGACACCCAGAAACACAAACAAACAAACACTGACACCCAGTAACACAGAGAAACAAAAATAAAGAGTAACACAGGCATGCACTGACAACAAGTCACAAAGACACACACTGACACCCAGTAACAAAGACATACACTGACACCAAGTCACAAAGACATACACTGATACCCAGTAACACAGACACACACAGACACCCAGTAACAAAGACATACACTGATAACAAGTCACAAAGACATACACTGATACCCAGTAACACAGACACACACTGACAACCAGTAACAAAGACATACACTGATGCCAAGTCACAAAGACATACACTGATACCCAGTAACACAGACACACACTGACACCCGGTAACAAAGACATACTCTGACACCAAGTAACAAAGACATACACTTACACCAAGTAACAAAGACACACACGTACACCATGTAACACAGACATACACGGACACCAATTAACAAAGACATACACTGACACCAAGTGACAAAGACACACACTGACACCAAGTCACAAAGACACACACTGATACCCAGTAACACAGACAGACTCTTACACCAAGTAACACAGACAAACACTGTCACCAAGTAACACAGACACACACGGACACCCAGTAACAAAGACATACTCTGATACCAAGTCACAAATACATACACTGATACCCAGTAACACAGACACACACTGACACCAAGTAACAAAGACATACACTTACACCAAGTAACAAAGACACACACTTACACCAAGTGACACAGACATACACTGACACCAAGTAACAAAGACATACACTGACACCAAGTGACAAAGACATGCACTTACACCAAGTAACAAAGACAGACAATTACACCAAGTCACAAAGACACACACTGACACCCAGTATCAAAGACATACACTGATAACAAGTCAGAAAGACATACACTGATACCCAGTTACACAGACACACTCTTACACCAAGTAACACAGACAAACACTGTCACCAAGTAACAAAGACATACACTGATACCCAGAAACACAGACACACACTTACACCAAGTAACAAAGACAGGCACTGATACCCAGTAACACAGACACACACTTACACCAAGTAACAAAGACATACGCTGACACCCAGTAACAAAGACATACACTTGCACCCAGTAACACAGACACACCCTGACACCCAGTAACACAGACACACACTTACACCAAGCAACACAGACATACACTGACACCAAGTAACAAAGACATACACTGACACCAAGTAACAAAGACATACACTGATACCCAGTAACACAGACACATACGTACACCAAGTAACAAAGACTGACACTGATACCCAGTAACACATACAAACACTTACACCAAGTAACAAAGACATACACTGACGCCCAGTAGCAAAGATACACAATTACACCAAGTAACACAGACACACATTGACACCCAGTAACACAGACACACACTTACACCAAGCAACAGGGACATCCACTGACACCAAGTAACAAAGACATACACTGATACCCAGTAACACAGACACACACTTACACCAAGTAACACCGACATACACTGACACCCAGTAACAAAGACATACACTGACAACCAGTAACACAGACACACACTGACACCAAGCAACACAGACATGCACTGACACCAAGTAACAAAGACATACACTGACACCAAGTAACAAAGACATACACTTACACCAAGTAACAAAGACAGACATTTACACCAAGTAACAAAGACATCCACTGACACCAATTATTTTGACATGCACTGACACCAAGTAACAAAGACATACACTGATACCCAGTAACACATACACACACTTACACCAAATAACAAAGACATACACTGACACCAAGTCACAAAGACACACACTGACACCCGGTAACAAAGACATACACTGATACCCAGTAACACATACACACACTTACACCTAGTAACAAAGACACACACTTACACCAAGTAACAAATACATACACTTACACCAAGTAACACAGACATACACTGACACGAAGTAACAAAGACATACAATTGCACCAAGTAACAAAGACAGATAATTACACCAAGTAACAAAGACAAACACTTACACCAAGTATTTTGACATACACTGACACCAAGTAACAAAGACATACACTGATACCCAGTAACACAGCCACACAATTAGACCAAGTAACACAGACATACACTGACACCCAGTAGCAAAGACATACTCTGACACCCAGTAAGACAGACACACACTGACACCCAGAAAGACAGACACACACTTACACCAAGCAACACAGACATACACTGACACCAAGTAACAAAGACATACTCTGACACCAAGTAACAAAGACATACACTTACACCAAGTAACAAAGACAGACAATTACACCAAGTAACAAAGACATACACTTACACCAAATATTTTGCCATACACTGACACCAAGTAACAAAGACATACACTGATACCCAGTAACACAGACAGACACTTACATCAAGTAACAAAGACATACATTGACAACAAGTCACAAAGACACACACTGACACCCAGTAGCAAAGACATACACTGAAACCCAGTAACACAGACACACACTGACACCCAGTAACAAAGACACACACTGACACCAAGTAACAAAGACATACACTGATTCCCAGTAACACAGACACACATTTACACCAAGCAGCACGGACATGCACTGACAACAAGTAACAAAGACATATACTGATACCCAGTAACACAGACAAACACTTACACCAAGTAACACAGACATACAGTGACACCAAGTAACAAAGACGTACACTGATACCCAGGAACACAGACACACACTTACAACAAGTAACACAGACACACACATACACCAAGTAACAAGGACATACACTTACACCAAGTAACACAGACATACACTGACACGAAGTAACAAAGACTTACACTGATACCAAGTAACAAAGACATACACTGATACCCAGTAACACAGACACACACTTACAGCAAGTATCACAGACAAACACTGACACCAAGTAACAAAGACATACACTGATACCCAGGAACACAGACACACACTTACACCTAGTAACAAAGACACACACTTACACCAAGTAACAAAGACATACACTTACATCAAGTAACACAGACATCCACTGACACGAAGTAACAAAGACATACAATTACACCAATTAACAAAGACAGACAATTACACCAAGTAACAAAGACAAACACTTACACCAAGTATTTTGACATACACTGACACCAAGTAACAAAGACATACACTGATACCCAGTAACAAAGCCACACTATTAGACCAAGTAACACAGACGTACACTGACACCCAGTAACAAAGACACACACTGACACCCAGTAAGACAGACACACACTTACACCAAGCAACCCAGACATACACTGACACCAAGTAACAAAGACATACACTGACACCAAGTAACAAAGACATACAATTACACCAGGTAACAAAGACAGACAATTACACCAAGTAACAAAGACATACACTTACACCAAGTATTTTGCCATACACTGACACCAAGTAACAAAGACATACAATGATACCCAGTAACACAGACAGACACTTACACCAAGTAACAAAGACATACACTGACACCAAGTCACAAAGACACACACTGACACCCAGTAACAAAGACATACACTGATACCAAGTCACAAAGACATACACTGAAACCCAGTAACACGGACACACACTTACACCAAGTAACAAAGACATACACTGACACCCAGTAACAAAGACACAAACTTACACCAAGTAACACAGACACACACTGACACCCAGTAACACAGACACACACTTACACCAAGCAGCACGGACATGCACTGACAACAAGTAACAAAGACATACACTGATACCCAGTAACACAGACACACATTTACACCAAGTAACACAGACATGCACTGACAACAAGTAACAAAGACGTACACTGATACCCAGGAACACAGACACACACTTACACCAAGTAACACAGACACACACTTACACCAAGAAACAAGGACATACACTGATACCAAGAGACAAAGACATACACTGATACCCAGTAACACAGACACACACTGACACCCGGTAACAAAGACATACACTGACACCAAGTAACAAAGACATACACTTACACCAAGTAACAAAGACACACACTTACACCAAGTAACACAGACATACACTGACACCAAGTAACAAAGACATACAATTACACCAAGTAACAAAGACATGCACTGACACCCAGTAACACAGACACACACGGACACCCAGTAACAAAGACATACACTGGTACCAAGTCACAAAGACATACACTGATACCCAGTAACACAGACACACACTGACACCCGGTAACAAAGACATACACTGATTGAAAGTCACAAAGACATACACTGATACCCAGTAACACAGAGACACACTGACACCAAGTAACAAAGACAGACACTGACACCAAGTAACAAAGACATACACTTACACGAAGTAACAAAGACACACACTTACACCAAGTAACACAGACATACACTGACACCAAGTAACAAAGACATACGCTGATACCCAGTAACACAGACACAAACTGACACCCGGTAACAAAGACATACACTGATACCAAGTCACAAAGACATACACTGATACCCAGTAACACAGACACACTCTTACACCAAGTAACAAAGACACACACTGTCACCAATTAACAAAGACATACACTGATACCCAGTAACACAGACACACACTAACACCAAGTAACAAAGACAGACACTGATACCCAGTAACACAGACACACACTTACACCAAGTAACAAAGACATACTCTGACACCCAGTAACAAAGACATACACTGACACCCAGTAACACAGACACACACTGACACCCAGTAACACAGACACACACTTACACCAAGCAACACATACATACACTGACACCAAGTAACAAAGTCATACACTTACACCAGGTAACAAAGACAGACACTGACACCAAGAAACAAAGAGATACAATTTCTCCAAGTAACAAAGACACACACTTGCACCAAGTAACACAGATATACACTGACACCAAGGAACAAAGACATGCACTGACACCCAGTAACACAGACAAACACGGACACCAAGTAAGAAAGACACTCACTTATACCATGTAACACAGACACACGCTGACAACCAGTAACACAGACGCACACTTACACCAAGTTACACAGACATACACTGATACCCAGTAACACAGCCACACAATTAGACCAAATAACAAAGACATACTCTGACACCCAGCAACACTGACACACACTGACACCCAGTAAGACAGACACACACTTACACCAAGCAACACAGACATACACTGACACCAAGTAACAAAGACATACACTGACACAAAGTAACAAAGACATACACTTACACCAAGTATTTTGCCATACACTGACACCAAGTAACAAAGACATACACTGATACCCAGTAACACAGACAGACACTTACACCAAGTAACAAAGACATACACTGACACCAAGTCACAAAGACACACACTGACACCCAGTAACAAAGACATACACTGATACCAAGTCACAAAGACATACACTGAAACACAGTAACACAGACACACACTTACACCAAGTAACAAAGACATACACTGACACCCAGTAACAAAGACACAAACTTACACCAAGTAACACAGACACACACTGACACCCAGTAACACAGACACACACTTACAACAAGCAGCACGGACATGCACTGACAACAAGTAACAAAGACATACGCTGATACCCAGTAACGCAGACACACATTTACACCAAGTAACAAAGACGTGCACTGATACCCAGGAACACAGACACACACTTACACCAAGTAACAAGGACATACGCTTACACCAAGTAACACAGACATACACTGACACCAAGTAACAAAGACATACAATTACACCAAGTAACAAAGACACACACTTTCACCAAGTAACACAGATATACACTGACACAAAGTAACAAAGACATGCACTGACACCCAGTAACACAGACACACTCGGACACACAGTAACAAAGACATACACTGATACCAAGTCACAAAGACATACACTGATACCCAGTAACACAGACACACACTGACACCCGGTAACAAAGACATACACTGATAGAAAGTCACAAAGACATACACTGATACCCAGTAACACAGACACACACTGACACCAAGTAACAAAGACATACACTGACACCAAGTAACAAAGACATACACTGACACCAAGTAACAAAGACATACACTTACACCAAGTAACAAAGACACACACTGACACCAAGTAACACAGACATACACTGACACCAAGTAACAAAGACATACACTGATACCCAGTAACACAGACACACACTGACACCCGGTAACAAAGGCATACACTGATACCAAGTCACAAAGACATACACTGATACCCAGTAACACAGACACACACTGACACCAAGTAACAAAGACACACACTGACACCAAGTAACAAAGACATACACTGATACCCAGTAACGCAGACACACACTTACACCAAGTAACACAGACATACACTGACACCAAGTCACACAGCCACACACGGTCGCACAGTAAAAAAGACATACACTGATACCAAGTCACAAAGACATACACTGATACCCAGTAACACAGACACACTCTTACACCAAGAAACACAGACATACACTGTCACCAAGTAACAAACACATACACTGATACCCAGTAACACAGACACACACTAGCACCAAGTAACAAAGACAGACACTGATACCCAGTAACACAGACACACACTTACACCAAGTAACAAAGAAATACTCTGACACCCAGTAACAAAGACATCCACTGACACCCAGTAACACAGACACACACTGACACCCAGTAATACAGACACACACTTACACCAAGCAACACAGACATACACTGACACCAAGTAACAAAGACATACACTGTCACCCAGTAACACAGACAAACACTTACACTAAGCAACACGGACATACACTGACACCAAGTAACAAAGACATACACTGATACCCAGTAACACAGACACAAACTTACACCAAGTAACGCAGACACACACTAACACCAATTAACAAAGACAGACACTGATACCCAGTAACACAGACACACACTTACACCAAGTAACAAAGACATGCTCTGACACCCAGTAACAAAGACAGACACTGACACCCAGTAACACAGACACACACTGACACCCAGTAACACAGACACACACTTACACCAAGCAACACAGACATACACTGACACCAAGTAACAAAGACATACACAGACACCCAGTATCACAGACAAACACTTACACCAAGCAACACGGACATACACTGACACCAAGTAACAAAGACATCCACTGATACCCAGTAACACAGACACAAACTTACACCAAGTAACACAGACATACACTGACACCAAGTAACAAAGACATGCACTGATACCCAGGAACACAGACACACACTTACAACAAGTAACACAGACACACACTTACACCAAGTAACAAAGACATAAACTTACACCAAGTAAAACAGACATACACTACACCAAGAAACAAAGAGATACAATTACTCCAAGTAACAAAGACACACTCTTGCACCAAGTAACACAGATATACACTGACACCAAGGAACAAAGACATGCACTGACACCCAGTAACGCAGACAAACACGGACACCAAGTAACAAAGACACTCACTTATACCATGTAACACAGACACACGCTGACACCCTGTAACACAGACGCACACTTACACCAAGTAACACAGACATACACTGACACCAAGTAACAAAGACATTCACTGATACCCAGTAACACAGACACACACTTACACCAAGTAACACAGACATGCACTGACACAAAGTCACAAAGACATACACTGATACCCAGGAACACAGACACAAACGTACACCAAGTAACACAGACATACACTTACACCAAGTAACAAAGACAGACACTAACACCAAGTAACACTGAAATACACTGACATCAAGTAACAAAGACATACAATTACACCAAGTAACAAAGACACACACTTACACCAAGTAACAAAGACGGACACTGATACACAGTAACACAGACACTCACTTACACCAATTAACAAAGACATACACTGACACCCAGTAACACAAACAAACACAAACAGACACCCAGTAACACAGAGAAACACTAATAAACAGTAACAAAGACATACACTGACACCAAGTAACACAGTCACACACTGACACCCAGTAACAAAGAGATACACTGACACCAAGTAACAAAGACATACACTGATACCAAGTCACAAAGAAATACACTGATACCCAGTAACACAGACACACACTGACACCAAGTAACAAAGACATACACTGATACCCAGTAACACAGACACACACTTACACCAATTAACAAAGACATACACTGACACCAAGTCACAAAGACACACACTGACAACAAGTAACAAAGACATACACTGTCACCAAGTCACAAAGACATACACTGATACCCAGTAACACAGACACACACTTACAACAAGTAACACAGACATACACTAACACCAAGTAACACAGACACACACTTACACCAAGTAACAAAGAAATACACTGACAACCAGTAACACAGACACACACGGACACCAAGTAACAAAGACACAGACTTACACCAAGTAACAAAGACATACACTGACACCCAGTAACACAGACACACACGGACACCAAGTAACAAAGACACAGACTTACACCAAGTAACACAGACACACACTGGCACCCAGTAACACAGACACACACTTACACCAAGTGACACAGACATACACTGACACCAAGTAACAAAGACATACACTGATACCCAGGAACATAGACACACACTTACACCAAGTAACACAGACACACACTTACACCAAGTAACAAAGACATACACTTACACCAAGTAACACAGACATACACTGACACCAATTAACAAAGACATACAATTACACCAAGTAACAAAGACACACACTTACATCAAGTAACACAGATATACACTGACACCAAGTAACAAAGACACACACTTACACCAAGTAACACAGACACACACTGACACCCAGTAACACAGACACACACTTACACCAAGTAACACAGACATACACTGACACCAAGTAACAAAGACATACACTGATACCCAGTAACACAGACACACACTTACACCAAGTAACACAGACATACACTGACACCAAGTAACAAAGACATACACTGATACCCAGGAACACAGACACAAACTTACACCAAGTAACAAAGACATACACTGACACCAAGTAACAAAGACATACACTGATACCCAAGAACACAGACACACACATACACCAAGTAACAAAGACACACACTTACACCAAGTAACAAAGACATACACTTACACCAAGTAACACAGACATACACTGACACCAGTTAACAAAGACATACAATTACACCAAGTAACAAAGACACACACTTACATCAAGTAACACAGATATACACTGACACCAAGTAACAAAGACACACACTTACACCAAGTAACACAGACACACACTGACACCCAGTAACACAGACACACACTTACACCAAGTAACACAGACATACACTGACACCAAGTAACAAAGACATACACTGATACCCAGTAACACAGACACACACTTGCACCAAGTAACACAGACATACACTGACACCTAGTAACAAAGACATACACTGATACCCAGGAACACAGACACACACTTACACCAAGTAACAAAGACATACAATTACACCAAGTAACAAAGACACACACTTACACCAAGTAGCACAGATATACACTGACACCAAGTAACAAAGACATGCACTGACACCCAGTAACACAGACACACACGGACACCCAGTCACAAAGACATACACTGACACCAAGTCACAAAGACATACACTGATACCAAGTAACACAGACACACACTGACACCCGGTAACAAAGACATACACTGATAGAAAGTCACAAAGACATCCACTGATACCCAGTAACACAGACACACACTGACAGCAAGTAACAAAGACATACACTGACATCAAGTAACAAAGACATACACTTACACCAAGTAACAAAGACACACACTTACACCAAGTAACACAGACATACACTGACACCAAGTAACAAAGACATACGCTGATACCCAGTAACACAGACACACACTGACACCCGGTAACAAAAACATACACTGATACCAAGTCACAAAGACATACTCTGATACCCAGTAACACAGACACACACTGACACCAAGTAACAAAGACACACACTGACACCAAGTAACAAAGACATACACTGATACCCAGTAACACAGACACACACTTACACCAAGTAACAAAGACATACACTGACACCAAGTCACAAAGCCACACACGGACGCACAGTAACAAAGACATACACTGATACCAAGTCACAAAGACATACACTGATACCCAGTAACACAGACACACTCTTACACCAAGTAACACAGACATACACTGTCACCAAGTAACAAAGACATACACTGATACCCAGTAACACAGACACACACTAACACCAAGTAACAAAGACAGACACTGATGCCCAGTAACACAGACGCACACTTACACCAAGTAACAAAGACATACTCTGACACCCAGTAACAAAGACATACACTGACACCCAGTAACACAGACACACACTGACACCATGTAACACAGACACACACTTACACCAAGCAACACAGACATACACTGACACCAAGTAACAAAGACATACACTGGCACCAAGTAACAAAGACATACACATACACCAAGTAACAAAGACAGACAATTACACCAAGTAACAAAGACATACACTGACACCCAGTAACACAGACAAACACTTACACCAAGCAACACGGACATACACTGACACCAAGTAACAAAGACATACACTGATACCCAGTAACACAGACACAAACTTACACCAAGTAACACAGACATACACTGACACCAAGTAACAAAGACATACACTGATACCCAAGAACACAGACACACACATACACCAAGTAACACAGACACACACTTACACCAAATAACAAAGACATACACTTACACCAAGTAACACAGACATACACTGACACCAAGAAACAAAGAGATACAATTACTCCAAGTAACAAAGACTCACACTTGCACCAAGTAACACAGATATACACTGACACCAAGGAACAAAGACACTCCCTTATACCATGTAACACAGACACACACTGACACCCAGTAACACAGACGCACACTTACACCAAGTAACACAGACATACACTGACACCAAGTAACAAAGACATACACTGATACCCAGTAACACAGACACACACGTACACCAAGTAACACAGACATGCACAGACACCAAGTCACAAAGACAAACACTGATACCCAGGAACACAGACACAAACGTACACCAAGTAACACAGACATACACTTCCACCAAGTAACAAAGACATACACTAACACCAAGTAACACTGACGTACACTGACATCAAGTAACAAAGACATACAATTACACCAAGTAACAAAGACACACACTTACACCAAATAACAAAGACGGACACTGATACCCAGTAACACAGACACACACTTACACCAATTAACACAGACATACACTGACACCCAATAAAACAAACAAACACAAACTGACACCCAGTAACACAGAGAAACACTAATAAACAGTAACAAAGACATACACTGACACCAAGTAACACAGTCACACACTGACACCCAGTAACAAAGAGATACACTGACACCAAGTAACAAAGACATACACTGATACCAAGTCACAAAGACATCCACTGATACCCAGTAACACAGACACACACTGAGACCAAGTAACAAAGATATACACTGACACCAAGTAACAAAGACATACACTTACACCAAGTAACAAAGACAGACAATTACACCAAGTAACAAAGACATACACTTACACCAAGTATTTTGACATACACTGACACCAAGTAACAAAGACACAGACTGATACCCAGTAACACAGACACAAACTTACACCAATTAACAAAGAAATACACTGACACCAAGTCACAAAGACACACACTGACACCAAGTAACAAAGACACACACTTACACCAAGTAACACTGACATACACTGACACTAAGTAACAAAGACATACACTGATACCCAGTAACACAGACACACACTTACACCAAGTGACACAGACATACACAGACACCAAGTAACAAAGACATACACTGATACCCAGGAACATAGACACACACTTACACGAAGTAACTCAGACACACACTGGCACCCAGTAACACAGACACACACTTACACCAAGTAACACTGACATACACTGACACTAAGTAACAAAGACATACACTGATACCCAGTAACACAGACACACACTTACACCAAGTGACACAGACATACACAGACAGCAAGTAAAAAAGACATACACTGATACCCAGGAACATAGACACACACTTACACGAAGTAACACAGACACACACTTACACCAAGTAACAAAGACATACACTTACACCAAGTAACACAGACAAACACTGACACCAATTAACAAAGACATACAATTACACCATGTAACAAAGACACACACTTACATCAAGTAACAAAGACATACTATGACACCAAGTAACAAAGACATGCAATTGCACCAAGTAACAAAGACACACACTTACACCAAGTAATAAAGACATACACTGAATCCCAGTAACACAGACACACACTTACACCAAGTAACACAGACATACACTGACACCAAGTAACAAAGACATGCAATTACACCAAGTAACAAAGACACACACTTACACCAAGTATCAAAGACAGACACTGATACCCAGTAACACAGACATACACTTACACCAAGTAACAAAGACATACACTGACACCCAGTAACACAAACGAACACACACTGTCACCCAGTAACACAGCGAAACACGAATAAACAGTAACAAAGACATACACTGACACCAAGTAACAAAGACATACACTGATACCCAGTAACACAGACACACACTTACACCAAGTAACACAGACATACACTGACACCTAGTAACAAAGACATACACTGATACCCAGGAACACAGACACACACTTACACCAAGTAACAAAGACATACAATTACACCAAGTAACAAAGACCCACACTTACACCAAGTAGCACAGATATACACTGACACCAAGTAACAAAGACATGCACTGACACCCAGTAACACAGACACACACGGACACCCAGTCACAAAGACATACACTGACACCAAGTCACAAAGACATACACTGATACCCAGTAACACAGACACACACTGACACCCGGTAACAAAGACATACACTGATAGAAAGTCACAAAGACATCCACTGATACCCAGTAACACAGACACACACTGACAGCAAGTAACAAAGACATACACTGACATCAAGTAACAAAGACATACACTTACACCAAGTAACAAAGACACACACTTACACCAAGTAACACAGACATACACTGACACCAAGTAACAAAAGACATCCGCTGATACCCAGTAACACAGACACACACTGACACCCGGTAACAAAGACATACACTGATACCAAGTCACAAAGACATACTCTGATACCCAGTAACACAGACACACACTGACACCAAGTAACAAAGACACACACTGACACCAAGTAACAAAGACATACACTGATACCCAGTAACACAGACACACACTTACACCAAGTAACAAAGACATACACTGACACCAAGTCACAAAACCACACACGGACGCACAGTAACAAAGACATACACTGATACCAAGTCACAAAGACATACACTGATACCCAGTAACACAGACACACTCTTACACCAAGTAACACAGACATACACTGTCACCAAGTAACAAAGACATACACTGATACCCAGTAACACAGACACACACTAACACCAAGTAACAAAGACAGACACTGATGCCCAGTAACACAGACGCACACTTACACCAAGTAACAAAGACATACTCTGACACCCAGTAACAAAGACATACACTGACACCCAGTAACACAGACACACACTGACACCATGTAACACAGACACACACTTACACCAAGCAACACAGACATACACTGACACCAAGTAACAAAGACATACACTGGCACCAAGTAACAAAGACATACACATACACCAAGTAACAAAGACAGACAATTACACCAAGTAACAAAGACATACACTGACACCCAGTAACACAGACAAACACTTACACCAAGCAACACGGACATACACTGACACCAAGTAACAAAGACATACACAGATACCCAGTAACACAGACACAAACTTACACCAAGTAACACAGACATACACTGACACCAAGTAACAAAGACATACACTGATACCCAAGAACACAGACACACACATACAACAAGTAACACCGACACACACTTACACCAAATAACAAAGACATACAATTACACCAAGTAACACAGACATTCACTGACACCAAGAAACAAAGAGATACAATTACTCCAAGTAACAAAGACTCACACTTGCACCAAGTAACACAGATATACACTGACACCAAGGAACAAAGACACTCCCTTATACCATGTAACACAGACACACACTGACACCCAGTAACACAGACGCACACTTACACCAAGTAACACAGACATACACTGACACCAAGTAACAAAGACATACACTGATACCCAGTAACACAGACACACACGTACACCAAGTAACACAGACATGCACTGACACCAAGTCACAAAGACAAACACTGATACCCAGTAACACAGACACAAACGTACACCAAGTAACACAGACATACACTTCCACCAAGTAACAAAGACATACACTAACACCAAGTAACACTGACATACACTGACATCAAGTAACAAAGACATACAATTACACCAAGTAACAAAGACACACACTTACACCAAATAACAAAGACGGACACTGATACCCAGTAACACAGACACACACTTACACCAATTAACACAGACATACACTGACACCCAATAAAACAAACAAACACAAACTGACACCCAGTAACACAGAGAAACACTAATAAACAGTAACAAAGACATACACTGACACCAAGTAACACAGTCACACACTGACACCCAGTAACAAAGAGATACACTGACACCAAGTAACAAAGACATACACTGATACCAAGTCACAAAGACATCCACTGATACCCAGTAACACAGACACACACTGAGACCAAGTAACAAAGATATACACTGACACCAAGTAACAAAGACATACACTTACACCAAGTAACAAAGACAGACAATTACACCAAGTAACAAAGACATACACTTACACCAAGTATTTTGACATACACTGACACCAAGTAACAAAGACACAGACTGATACCCAGTAACACAGACACAAACTTACACCAATTAACAAAGAAATACACTGACACCAAGTCACAAAGACACACACTGACACCAAGTAACAAAGACACACACTTACACCAAGTAACACTGACATACACTGACACTAAGTAACAAAGACATACACTGATACCCAGTAACACAGACACACACTTACACCAAGTGACACAGACATACACAGACACCAAGTAACAAAGACATACACTGATACCCAGGAAAATAGACACACACTTACACGAAGTAACTCAGACACACACTGGCACCCAGTAACACAGACACACACTTACACCAAGTAACACTGACATACACTGACACTAAGTAACAAAGACATACACTGATACCCAGTAACACAGACACACACTTACACCAAGTGACACAGACATACACAGACACCAAGTAAAAAAGACATACACTGATACCCAGGAACATAGACACACACTTACACGAAGTAACACAGACACACACTTACACCAAGTAACAAAGACATACACTTACACCAAGTAACACAGACAAACACTGACACCAATTAACAAAGACTTACAATTACACCATGTAACAAAGACACACACTTACATCAAGTAACAAAGACATACTATGACACCAAGTAACAAGGACATGCAATTGCACCAAGTAACAAAGACACACACTTACACCAAGTAATAAAGACATACACTGAATCCCAGTAACACAGACACACACTTACACCAAGTAACACAGACATACACTGACACCAAGTAACAAAGACATGCAATTACACCAAGTAACAAAGACACACACTTACACCAAGTATCAAAGACAGACACTGATACCCAGTAACACAGACACACACTTACACCAAGTAACAAAGACATACACTGACTCCCAGTAACACAAACAAACACACACTGTCACCCAGTAACACAGCGAAACACGAATAAACAGTAACAAAGACATACACTGACACCAAGTAACAAAGACACACACTGACACCCAGTAACAAAGACATACTCTGACACCAAGTCACAAAGACATACACTGATACCAGGTCACAAAGACATACACTGATACCCAGTAACACAGACACACACTGACAGCAAGTAACAAAGACATACACTGACACCAAGTAACAAAGACATACACTTACACCAAGTCACAAAGACATACACTGATACCCAGTAACACAAACACACACTTACACCAAGTAACACAGACATACACTGACACCAAGTAACAAAGACATACACTGATACCCAGTAACACAGACACACACTTACACCAAGTGACACAGACATACACTGACACCAAGGAACAAAGACATACACTGATACCCAGTAACACAGACACACACTTACACCAAGTAACACAGACATACACTGACACCAATTAACAAAGACATACAATTTGACCAAGTAACAAAGACACACACTTACATCAAGTAACACAGATATACACTGACACCAAGTAACAAAGACACACACTTACACCAAGTAACATAGACACACACTGACACCCAGTAACACAGACACACACTTACACCAAGTAACACAGACATACAGTGACACCAAGCAACAAAGACATACACTGATACCCAGTAACACAGACACACACTTACACCAAGTAACACAGACATACACTGACACCAAGTAACAAAGACGTACACTGATACCCAGGAACACAGACACACACTTACACCAAGTAACAAAGACATACAATTACACCAAGTAACAAAGACACACACTTACACCAAGTAACACAGATATACACTGACACCAAGTAACAAAGACATGCACTGACACCCAGTAACACAGACACACACGGACACCCAGTTACAAAGACATACACTGACACCAAGTCACAAAGACATACACTGATACCCAGTAACACAGACACACACTGACACCCTGTAACAAAGACATACACTGATAGAAAGTCACAAAGACATCCACTGATACCCAGTAGCACAGACACACACTTACACCAAGTAACAAAGACATACACTGACACCAAGTAACAAAGACATACACTTACACCAAGTAACAAAGACACACACTTACACCAAGTAACACAGACGTACACTGACACCAAGTAACAAAGACATACGCTGATACCCAGTAACACAGACACACACTGACACCCGGTAACAAAGACATACACTGATACCAAGTCACAAAGACATACACTGATACCCAGTAACACAGACACACACTGACACCAAGTAACAAAGACACACACTGACACCAAGTAACAAAGACATACAATGATACCCAGTAACACAGACACACACTTACACCAAGTAACACAGACATACACTGAAACCAAGTCACAAAGCCACACACGGACGCACAGTAACAAAGACATACACTGATCCCAAGTCACAAAGACATACACTGATACCCAGTAACACAGACACACTCTTACACCAAGTAACACAGACATACACTGTCACCAAGTAACAAAGACATACACTGATACCCAGTAACACAGACACACACTAACACCAAGTAACAAAGACAGACACTGATACCCAGTAACACAGACACACACTTACACCAAGTAACAAAGACATACACTGGCACCAAGTAACAATACATACACATACACCAAGTAACAAAGACAGACAATTACACCAAGTAACAAAGACATACACTGACACCCAGTAACACAGACAAACACTTACACCAAGCAACACGGACATACACTGACACCATGCAACAAAGCCATACACTGATACCCAGTAACACAGACACAAACTTACACCAAGTAACACAGGCATACACTGACACCAAGTAACAAAGACATACACTGATACCCAGGAACACAGACACACACATGCACCAAGTAACACAGACACACACTTACACCAAGTAACAAAGACATACACTTACACCAAGTAACACATACACTGACACCAAGGAACCAAGACATGCACTGGCACCCAGTAACACAGACAAACACGGACACCAAGTAACAAAGACACTTACTTATACCATGTAACACAGACACACACTGACACCCAGTAACACAGACGCACACTAACACCAAGTAACACAGACATACACTGACACCAAGTAACAAAGACATACACTGATACGCAGGAACACAGACACAAACGTACACCAGGTTACACAGACATACACTTACACCAAGTAACAAAGACATACACTAACACCAAGTAACACTGACATACACTGACATCAAGTAACAAAGACATACAATTACACCAAGTAACAAAGACACACACTTACACGAAGTAACAAAGACGGACACTGATACCCAGTAACACAGACACACACTTACACCAATTAACAAAGACATACACTGACACCCAATAACACAAACAAACACAAACTGACACCCAGTAACAAAGAGAAACACTAATAACAGTAACAAAGACATACACTGACACCAAGTAACTCAGTCACACACTGACACCCAGTAACAAAGAGATACACTGACACCAAGTAACAAAGACATCCACTGATACCAAGTCACAAAGACATACACTGATACCCAGTAACAGAGACACACACTGACACCAAGTAACAAAGATATACACTGACACCATGTAACAAAGGCATACACTTACACCAAGTAACAAAAACAGACAATTACACCAAGTAACAAAGACATACACTTACACCAAGTATTTTGACATACACTGACACCAAGTAACAAAGACACACACTGATACCCAGTAACACAGACACACACTTACACCAATTAACAAAGACATACACTGACGCCAAGTCACAAAGACACACACTGAAACCAAGTAACAAAGACATACAGTATCACCAAGTCACAAAGACATACACTGATACCCAGTAACACAGACACACACTTACACCAAGTAACATAGACACACACTGGCACCCAGTAACACAGACACACACTTACACCAAGTAACACAGACATACACTGACACTTAGTAACAAAGACATACACTGATACCCAGTAACACAGACACCAAGTAACAAAGACAGACACTGATACCCAGGAACATAGACACACACTTACACCAAGTAACACAGACACACACTTACACCAAGTAACAAAGACATACACTTACACCAAGTAACACAGACATACACTGACACCAATTAACAAAGACATACAATTACACCAAGTAACAAAGTCACACACTTACATCAAGTAACACAGATATACACTGACACCAAGTAACACAGATATACACTGACACCAAGTAACAAAGACACACACTGACACCAAGTAACTCAGGCACACACTTACACCAAGTAACACAGACATACACTGACACCAAGTAACAAAGACATGCAATTACAGCAAGTAACACAGACATACACTGAAACCAAGTAACAAATACATGCAATTACACCAAGTAACAAAGACACACACTTACACCAAGTTACAAAGACATACACTGATACCCAGTAACACAGACAGACACTTACACCAAGTAACACAGACATACACTGACACCAAGTAACAAAGACATACACTGATACCCAGGAACGCAGACATACACTTACACCAAGTAACACAGACACACACTTACACCAAGTAACAAAGACATACACTTACACCAAGTAACACAGACATACACTGACACCAAGTAACAAAGACATGCAATTACGCCAAGTAACAAAGACACACACTTACACCAAGTATCAAAGACAGACACTGATACCCAGTAACACAGAGACACACTTACACCAAGTAACAAAGACATACACGGACACCCAGTAACACAAACAAACACACACTGACACCCAGCAACACAGAGAAACACTAATAAACAGTAACAAAGACATACACTGACACAAAGTAACAATGACACACACTGACACCCAGTAACAAAGACATACTCTGACACCAAGTCACAAAGACATACACTGATACCAGGTCACAAAGACATACACGGATACCCAGTAACACAGACACACACTGACAGCAAGTAACAAAGACATACACTGACACCAAGTAACAAAGACATACACTTACACCAAGTACCAAAGACGGACAATTACACCAAGTAACACAGACATACATATACACCAAGTATTTTGACATACACTGACACCAAGTAACAAAGACATACACAGATACCCAGTAACACAGACACACATTTACACCAAGTAACAAAGACATACACTGACACCAAGTCACAAAGACACACACTGACACCCAGTAACAAAGACATACACTGACACCAAGTCACAAAGACATACACTGATACCCAGTAACACAAACACACACTTAAACCAAGTAACACAGACATACACTGACACCCAGTAACACAGACACACACGGACACCAAGTAACAAAGACACAGACTTACACCAAGTAACACAGACACACACTTGCACCCAGTAACACAGACACACACTTACCCCAAGTAACACAGACATACACTTACCCCAAGTAACACAGACATACACTGACACCAAGTAACAAAGACATACACTGATACCCAGTAACACAGGCACACACTTACACCAAGTAACAATGACATAAACTGACACCAAGTCACAAAGACACACACTGACACCCAGTAACAAAGACACACACTTACACCAAGTAAGAAAGACAGACACTGATACCCAGTAACACAGACACACACTTACACCAAGTAACAAAGACATACACTGACACCCAGTAACACAGACACACACGGACACCAAGTAACAAAGACACACACTTACACCCAGTAACACAAACAAACACACACTGTCACCCAGTACTACATAGAAACACTGATAAACAGTAACAAAGACATGCACTGACACCAAGTAACACAGACACACACTGACACCCAGTAACAAAGACATACACTGACACCAAGTAACAAAGACATACACTGATACCATATCACAAAGACATACACTGATACCCAGTAACACAGACACACACTGACACCAAGTAACAAAGACATACACTGACACCAAGTAACAAAGACATACACTTACACCAAGTATTTTGACATACACTGACACCAAGTCACAAAGACACACAATGACACCCGGTAACAAAGACATACACTGACACCAAGTAACACAGACATACATTGACACCCAGTAACACAGACACACACTTACACCAAGTAACAAAGACATACACTGATACCCAGTAACACAGACACACACTTACACCACGTAACACAGACACACACTGACACCCAGTAAAACAGACACACACTTACACCAAGTAGCAAAGAAATACACTGACACCAGTAACAAAGACATACACTGACACCCAGTAACGCAGACACACACGGACACCAAGTAACAAAGACATAGACTTACACCAAGTAACACAGACACACACTGACACCCAGTAACACAGGCACACACTTACACCAAGTAACACAGACATACACTGACACCAAGTAACAAAGACACACACTGATACCCAGTAACACAGACACACACTTACACCAAGTAACACAGACAGACACTGACATCAAGTAACAAAGATATACACTAATACCCAGGAACATAGACACACACTTACACCAAGTAACAAAGACAGACACTGATACCCAGTAACACAGACACACACTTACACCAAGTAACAAAGAGATACACTGATACCAAGTAACAAAGACATACACTGATACCCAGTAACACAGACACACACTTACCCCAAGTAACACAGACATACACTGACACCAAATAACAAAGACATACACTGATACCCAGGAACACAGACACACACTTACACCAAGTAACACAGACACACACTTTTACCAAGTAGCAAAGACATACACTTACATCAAGTAACACAGACCTACACTGACACCAAGTAACAAAGTCATACAATTACAGCATGTAACAAAGACACACACTTACACCAAGTAACTAAGAAAGATACTGATACCCAGTAACACAGACACACACTTACACCAAGTAACACAGACATACACTGACACCCAGTAACACAAACAAACACACACTGACACCCAGTAACACAGAGAAACACTAATAAACAGTAACAAAGACATAAACTGACACGAAGTAACAAACACACACAATGACACCCATTAACAAAGACATACACTGACACCAAGTCACAAAGACATACACTGATACCAAGTCACAAAGACATATACTGATACCCAGCAACACAGACACACACTGACACCAAGTAACAAAGACATGCACTGACACCAAGTAACAAAGACATACAATTATACCAAGTAACAAAGACGGACAATTACACCAAGTAAAAGGACATACATATACACCAAGTATTGTGACACACACTGACACCAAGCAACAAAGACATACACTGACACCAAGTCACAAAGACATACACTGATACCCAGTAACACAAACACACACTTACACCAAGTAACAAAGACATACACTGACACCAAGTAACAAAGACACACACTGACACCCAGTAACAAAGACATACACTGACACCAAGTCACAAAGACATACACTGATACCAGTAACACAAACACACACATAAACCAAGTAACACAGACATACACTGACACCCAGTAACACAGACACACACGGACACCAAGTAACAAAAACACAGACTTACACCAAGTAACACAGACACACACTTGCACCCAGTAACACAGACACACACTTACCCCAAGTAACACAGACATACACTTACCCCAAGTAACACAGACATACACTGACACCAAGTAACAAAGACATACACTGATACCCAGTAACACAGGCACACACTTACACCAAGTAACAATGACATAAACTGACACCAAGTCACAAAGACACACACTGACACCCAGTAACAAAGACACACACTTACACCAAGTAAGAAAGACAGACACTGATACCCAGTAACACAGACACACACTTACACCAAGTAACAAAGACATACACTGACACCCAGTAACACAGACACACACGGACACCAAGTAACAAAGACACACACTTACACCCAGTAACACAAACAAACACACACTGTCACCCAGTACTACATAGAAACACTGATAAACAGTAACAAAGACATGCACTGACACCAAGTAACACAGACACACACTGACACCCAGTAACAAAGACATACACTGACACCAAGTAACAAAGACATACACTGATACCATGTCACAAAGACATACACTGATACCCAGTAACACAGACACACACTGACACCAAGTAACAAAGACATACACTGACACCAAGTAACAAAGACATACACTTACACCAAGTATTTTGACATACACTGACACCAAGTCACAAAGACACACAATGACACCCGGTAACAAAGACATACACTGACACCAAGTAACACAGACATACATTGACACCCAGTAACACAGACACACACTTACACCAAGTAACAAAGACATACACTGATACCCAGTAACACAGACATACACTGACACCCAGTAACGCAGACACACACGGACACCAAGTAACAAAGACATAGACTTACACCAAGTAACACAGACACACACTGACACCCAGTAACACAGGCACACACTTACACCAAGTAACTCAGACACACACTGACACCCAGTAACACAGACACACACTTACACCAAGTAACAAAGAAATACACTGACACCAGTAACAAAGACATACACTGACACCCAGTAACGCAGACACACACGGACACCAAGTAACAAAGACATAGACTTACACCAAGTAACACAGACACACACTGACACCCAGTAACACAGGCACACACTTACACCAAGTAACACAGACATACACTGACACCAAGTAACAAAGACACACACTGATACCCAGCAACACAGACACAAACTTACACCAAGTAACACAGACAGACACTGACACCAAGTAACAAAGATATACACTAATACCCAGGAACATAGACACACACTTACACCAAGTAACAAAGACAGACACTGATACCCAGTAACACAGACACACACTTACACCAAGTAACAAAGAGATACACTGATACCAAGTAACAAAGACATACACTGATACCCAGTAACACAGACACACACTTACCCCAAGTAACACAGACATACACTGACACCAAATAACAAAGACATACACTGATACCCAGGAACACAGACACACACTTACACCAAGTAACACAGACACACACTTTTACCAAGTAGCAAAGACATACACTTACATCAAGTAACACAGACCTACACTGACACCAAGTAACAAAGTCATACAATTACAGCATGTAACAAAGACACACACTTACACCAAGTAACTAAGAAAGATACTGATACCCAGTAACACAGACACACACTTACACCAAGTAACACAGACATACACTGACACCCAGTAACACAAACAAACACACACTGACACCCAGTAACACAGAGAAACACTAATAATCAGTAACAAAGACATAAACTGACACGAAGTAACAAACACACACACTGACACCCAGTAACAAAGACATACACTGACACCAAGTCACAAAGACATACACTGATACCAAGTCACAAAGACATATACTGATACCCAGCAACACAGACACACACTGACACCAAGTAACAAAGACATACACTGACACCAAGTAACAAAGACATACAATTATACCAAGTAACAAAGACGGACAATTACACCAAGTAAAAGGACATACATATACACCAAGTATTGTGACACACACTGACACCAAGCAACAAAGACATACACTGACACCAAGTCACAAAGACATACACTGATACCCAGTAACACAAACACACACTTACACCAAGTAACAAAGACATACACTGACACCAAGTCACAAAGACACACACTGACACCCAGTAACAAAGACACACACTGACACCACTTCACAAAGACATACACTGATGCCCAGTAACACAAACACACACTTACACCAAGTAACACAGACATACACTGACACCCAGTAACACAGACACACACGGACACCAAGTAACTAAGACACAGACTTACACCAAGTTACACAGACACACACTTACACCCAGTAACACAGACACACATTTACACCAAGTAACAAATACATACACTGATACCCAGTAACACAGACACACACTTACACCAAGTAACAAAGACATACACTGACACCCAGTAACACAGACACACACGGACACCAAGTAACTAAGACACAGACTTACACCAAGTAGCACAGTCACACACTTACACCCAGTAACACAGACACACACTTACACCAAGTAACACAGACAGACACTGACACCAAGTAACAAAGACATACACTGATAACCAGTAACACAGGCACACACTTACACCAAGTAACAATGACATAAACTGACACCAAGTCACAAAGACACACACTGACACCCAGTAACAAAGACATACACTGACACCATGTCACAAAGACATACACTGATACCCAGAAACACAGACACACATTTACACCAAGTAACACAGACATACACTGACACCAAGTAACAAAGACATGCACTGATACCCCGTAACACAGACACACACTTACACCAAGTAACAAAGACAGACACTGATACCGAGTAACACAGACACACACTTACGCCAAATAACAAAGACATACACTTATATCAAGTAACAAAGACATACACTGACACCCAGTAACACAGACACACACGGACACCAAGTAACAAAGACACACACTGACACCCAGTAACACAAACAAACACACAGTGACACCCAGTAATACAGAGAAACACTGATAAACAGTAACAAAGACATGCACTGACACCAAGTAACACAGACACACACTGACACCCAGTAACAAAGACATGCACTGACACCAAGTAACAAAGACATGCACTAATACCAAGTCACAAAGACATACACTGATACCCAGTAACACAGACACACACTGACACCAAGTAACAAAGGCATACACTGACACCAAGTAACAAAGACATACACTGATACCCAGTAACACAGACACACACTTACACCAAGTAACAAAGACATACACTGACACCAAGTCACAAAACATACACTGATACCCAGTAACACAGACAGACATCCTACACCAAGTAACACAGGCAGACACTGACACCCAGTAACACAGACACACACTTACACCAAGTAACAAAGAAATACACTGACACCCAGTAACAAAGACATACACTGACACCCAGTAACACAGACACACACGGACACCAAGAAACAAAGACATAGGCTTACACCAAGTAACACAGACACACACTGACACCCAGTAACACAGACACACACTTACACCAAGTAACACAGACATACACTGACACCAAGTAACAAAGACATACACTGATACCCAGTAACACAGACACACACTTACACCAAGTAACACAGACATACACTGACACCAAGTAACAAAGACATACACTGGTACCCAGGAACAGAGACACACACTTACACCAAGTAACAAAGACAGACACTGATACCCAGTAACACAGACACACACTTACACCAAGTAACAAAGACAGACACTGACACCAAGTAACAAAGAAATACACTGATACCCAGTAACACAGACACACACTTACACCAAGTAACACAGAAATACACTGACACCCAGTAACACAGACATACTCTGATACCCAGGAACACAGACACACACTTACACCAAGTAATACAGACACACACTTACACCAAGTAACAAAGACATACACTTACACCAAGTAACACAGACATACACTGACACCAAGTAGCAAAGACGTACAATTACACCAAGTAACAAAGAGACACACTTACACCAAGTAACAAAGACAGACACTGATACCCAGGAACACAGACACACACTTACACCAAGTAACGAGGACATACACTAACACCCAGTAACACAAACAAACACACACTGACACCAAGTAACACAGAGAAACACTAATAAACAGTAACAAAGACATACACTGACACCAAGTAACAAAGACACACACTGACACTCAGTAACAAGGACATACACTGACACCAAGTCACAAAGACATACACTGATACCAAGTCACAAAGACAAACACTGATACCCAGTAACACAGACACACAATGACACCAAGTAACAAAAACATACACTGACACCAAGTAACAAAGACATACACTTACACCAAGTAACAAAGATGGACAATTACACCAAGTAACAAAGACATACATATACAACAAGTATTTTGACATACACTGACACCAAGTAACAAAGACATACACTGATACCCAGTAACACAGACACACATTTACACCAGGTAACAAAGACATACACTGACACCAAGTCATAAAGACACACACTGACACCCAGTAACAAAGACATACACTGATACCCAGTAACACAAACACCACTTACACCAAGTAACACAGACATACACTGACACCCAGTAACACAGACACACACTTACACCAAGTAACAAAGCCATACACTGTCACCCAGTAACACAGACACAAACGGACACCAAGTAACAAAGACACAGACTTACACCAAGTAACACAGGCACACACTTACACCCAGTAATACAGACACACACTTACACCAATTAACACAGACATGCACTGACACCAAGTAACAAAGACAATCACTGATACCCAGTAACACAGGCACACACTTACACCAAGTAACAATGACATAAACAGACACCAAGTCACAAAGACACACACTGACACCCAGTAACAAAGACATACTCTGACACCATGTCACAAAGACATACACTGATACCCAGTAACACAGACATACACTGACACCAAGTAACAAAGACATGCACTGATACCCAGTAACAGAGATACAGACTTACACCAAGTAACAAAGACAGACAATGATACCCAGTAACACGGAAACACACTTACACCAAGTCACAAAGACATACACTTACATCAAGTAACAAAGACATAAACTGACACCCAGGAACACAGTCACACATGGACACCAAATAACAAAGACACACACTTACACCCAGTAACACATACAAACACACACTGACACCCAGTAATACAGAGAAACACTGATAAACAGTAACAAAGACATACACTGACACCACGTAGCACAGACACACACTGACACCTAGTAACAAAGACATACACTGACACCAAGTAACAAAGACATACACTGATACCAAGTCACAAAGACATACACTGATACCCAGTAACACAGACACACACTGACACCAAGTAACAAAGACATACACTGACACCAAGTAACAAAGACACACACTGACACCCAGTAACAAAGACATACACTGACACCAAGTCACAAAGACGGACACTGATACCAAGTCACAAATACATACACTGATACCCAGTAACACAGACACACACTGACACCAAGTAACAAAGACATACACTGACACCAAGTAACAAAGACATACACTTACACCAAGTAACAAAGACCGACAATTACACCAAGTAACAAAGACATACATATACAACAAGTATTTTGACATCCACTGACACCAAGTAACAAAGTCTTACACTGATACCCAGTAACAGAGACACACATTTACACCAAGCAACAAAGACATACACTGACACCCAGTAACAAAGACATACACTTACACCAAGTAACAAAGACATACACTGACACCCAGTAACACAGACACACACGGACACCAAGTAACAAAGACACAGACTTACACCAAGTAACACAGACACACACTTACACCCAGTAACACAGACACACATTTACACCAAGGAACACAGACACACACTGACACCAAGTAACATAGACATACACTGACACCCAGTAACACAGGCACACACTTACACCAAGAAACAATGACATAAACTGACACAAAGTCACAAAGACACACACTGACACCCAGTAACAAAGACATTCACTGACACCATGTCACAAAGACATACACTGATACCCAGTAACACAGACACACATTTGCACCAAGTAACAAAGACATAAACTTACAACAAGTAACACAGACATACACTGACACCAAGTAACAAAGTCATACAATTACAGCATGTAACAAAGACACACACTTACACCAAGTACCTAAGAAAGATACTGATAACCAGTAACACAGACACGCACTTACACCAAGAAACACAGACATACACTGACACCCAGTAACACAAACAAACACCCACTGACACCCAGTAACACTGAGAAACACTAATAAACAGTAACAAAGACATAAACTGACACCAAGTAACAAAGACACACACTGACACCCAGTAACAAAGACATACACTGACACCAAGTCACAAAGACATACACTGATACCAAGTCACAAAGACATACACTGATACCCAGCAACACAGACACACACTGACACCAAGTAACAAAGACATACACTGATACCAAGTAACAAAGACATACACTTATACCAAGTAACAAAGACGGACAATTACACCAAGTAAAAAGACATACATATACACCAAGTATTGTGACACACACTGACACCAAGTAACAAAGACATACACTGACACCAAGTCACAAAGACATACACTGATACCCAGTAACACAAACACACACTTGCACCAAGTAACAAAGACATACACTGACACCAAGTCACAAAGACACACACTGACACATAGTAACAAAGACACACACTGACACCATGTCACAAAGACATACACTGATGCCCAGTAACACAAACACACACTTACACCAAGTAACACAGACATACACTGACACCCAGTAACACAGACACACACGGACACCAAGTAACTAAGACACAGACTTACACCAAGTAACACAGACACACACTTACACCCAGTAACACAGACACACACTGACACCAAGTAACAAAGACATACACTGATACCCAGTAACACAGACACACACTTACACCAAGTAACAAAGACATACACTGACACCCAGTAACACAGACACACACGGACACCAAGTAACTAAGACACAGACTTACACCAAGTAACACAGACACACACTTACACCCAGTAACACAGACACACACTTACACCAAGGAACAATGACATAAACTGACACCAAGTCACAAAGACATACACTGATACCCAGTAACACAGACACACATTTACACCAAGTAACACAGACATACACTGACACCAAGTAACAAAGACATGCACTGACACCCAGTAACACAGACACACACTTACACCAAGTAACAAAGACAGACACTGATACCCAGTAACACAGACACACACTTACGCCAAATAACAAAGACAGACACTGACACCAAGTAACAAAGACATACACTGATACCCAGTAACACAGGCACACACTTACACCAAGGAACAATGACATAAACTGACACCAAGTCACAAAGACATACACTGATACCCAGTAATACAGACACACATTTACACCAAGTAACACAGACATACACTGGCACCAAGTAACAAAGACATGCACTGACACCCAGTAACACAGACACACACTTACACCAAGTAACAAAGACAGACACTGATACCCAGTAACACAGACACACACTTACGCCAAATAACAAAGACATACGCTTACATCAAGTAACAAAGACATACACTGACACCCAGTAACACAGACACACACGGACACCAAGTAACAAAGACACACACTTACACCCAGTAACACAAATAAACACACAGTGACACCCAGTAATACAGAGAAACACTGATAAACAGTAACAAAGACATGCACTGACACCAAGTAACACAGACACACACTGACACCCAGTAACAAAGACATACACTGACACCAAGTAACAAAGACATGCACTGATACCAAGTCACAAGGACATACACTGATAACCAGTAACACAGACACACACTGACACCAAGTAACAAAGGCATACACTGACACCAAGTAACAAAGACATACACTTCCACCAAGTAACAAAGACAGACAATTACACCAAATAACAAACACATACACTTACACCAAGTATTTTGACATACACTGACACAAAGTAACAAAGACATACACTGATACCCAGTAACACAGACACACACTTAAACCAAGTAACAAAGACATACACTGACACCAAGTCACAAAGACACACACTGACACCCAGTAACAAAGACATACACTGACACCAAGTCACAAAGACATACACTGATACCCAGTAACACAGACAGACACTTACACCAAGTAACACAGACAGACACTGACACCCAGTTACACAGACACACACTTACACCAAGTAACAAAGAAATACACTGACACCCAGTCACAAAGACATACACTGACACCCAGGAACAGAGACACACACTTACACCAAGTAACAAAGACAGACACTGATACCCAGTAACACAGACACACACTTACACCAAGTAACAAAGACAGACACTGACACCAAGTAACAAAGAAATACACTGATACCCAGTAACACAGACACACACTTACACCAAGTAACACAGAAATACACTGACACCCAGTAACACAGACATACTCTGATACCCAGGAACACAGACACACACTTACACCAAGTAATACAGACACACACTTACACCAAGTAACAAAGACATACACTTACACCAAGTAACACAGACATACACTGACACCAAGTAGCAAAGACATACAATTACACCAAGTAACAAAGAGACACACTTACACCAAGTAACAAAGACAGACACTGATACCCAGGAACACAGACACACACTTACACCAAGTAACGAGGACATACACTAACACCCAGTAACACAAACAAACACACACTGACACCAAGTAACACAGAGAAACACTAATAAACAGTAACAAAGACATACACTGACACCAAGTAACAAAGACACACACTGACACTCAGTAACAAGGACATACACTGACACCAAGTCACAAAGACATACACTGATACCAAGTCACAAAGACAAACACTGATACCCAGTAACACAGACACACAATGACACCAAGTAACAAAAACATACACTGACACCAAGTAACAAAGACATACACTTACACCAAGTAACAAAGATGGACAATTACACCAAGTAACAAAGACATACATATACAACAAGTATTTTGACATACACTGACACCAAGTAACAAAGACATACACTGATACCCAGTAACACAGACACACATTTACACCAGGTAACAAAGACATACACTGACACCAAGTCATAAAGACACACACTGACACCCAGTAACAAAGACATACACTGATACCCAGTAACACAAACACCACTTACACCAAGTAACACAGACATACACTGACACCCAGTAACACAGACACACACTTACACCAAGTAACAAAGCCATACACTGTCACCCAGTAACACAGACACAAACGGACACCAAGTAACAAAGACACAGACTTACACCAAGTAACACAGGCACACACTTACACCCAGTAATACAGACACACACTTACACCAATTAACACAGACATGCACTGACACCAAGTAACAAAGACAATCACTGATACCCAGTAATACAGGCACACACTTACACCAAGTAACAATGACATAAACAGACACCAAGTCACAAAGACACACACTGACACCCAGTAACAAAGACATACTCTGACACCATGTCACAAAGACATACACTGATACCCAGTAACACAGACATACACTGACACCAAGTAACAAAGACATGCACTGATACCCAGTAACAGAGATACAGACTTACACCAAGTAACAAAGACAGACAATGATACCCAGTAACACAGACACACACTTACACCAAGTCACAAAGACATACACTTACATCAAGTAACAAAGACATAAACTGACACCCAGGAACACAGTCACACATGGACACCAAATAACAAAGACACACACTTACACCCAGTAACACATACAAACACACACTGACACCCAGTAATACAGAGAAACACTGATAAACAGTAACAAAGACATACACTGACACCACGTAGCACAGACACACACTGACACCCAGTAACAAAGACATACACTGACACCAAGTAACAAAGACATACACTGATACCAAGTCACAAAGACATACACTGATACCCAGTAACACAGACACACACTGACACCAAGTAACAAAGACATACACTGACACCAAGTAACAAAGACATACACTTACACCAAGTAACAAAGACAGACAATTACACCAAGTAACAAAGACACACACTGACACCCAGTCACAAAGACATACACTGACACCAAGTCACAAAGACATACATTGATACCCAGTAACACAGACACACACTTACACCAAGTAACACAGACACACACTGACACCAAGTAACAAAGACATACACACATACCCAGTAACACAGACACACACTTACACCAAGTAACGCAGACATACACTGACACCAAGTAACAAAGACATACACTGATACACAGGAACAGAGACACACACTTACATCAAGTAACAAAGACAGACACTGATACCCAGTAACACAGACACACACTTACACCAAGTAACACAGACATGCACTGACACCCAGTAACAAAGACATACACTGATACCCAGGAACACAGACACAGACTTACACCAAGTAACACAGACACACACTTACACCAAGTAACAAAGACATACACTTACACCAAGTAACACAGACATACACTGACACCAAGTAACAAAGACATACAATTACACCAAGTAACAAAGACATACACTGACACCCAGTAACACAAACAAACACACACTGACACCCAGTAACACAGAGAAACACTAATAAACAGTAATAAAGACATACACTGACACCAAGTAACAAAGACACACACTGACACCCAGTAACAAAGACATACACTGACACCAAGTCACAAAGACGGACACTGATACCAAGTCACAAATACATACACTGATACCCAGTAACACAGACACACACTGACACCAAGTAACAAAGACATACACTGACACCAAGTAACAAAGACATACACTTACACCAAGTAACAAAGACCGACAATTACACCAAGTAACAAAGACATACATATACAACAAGTATTTTGACATCCACTGACACCAAGTAACAAAGTCTTACACTGATACCCAGTAACAGAGACACACATTTACACCAAGCAACAAAGACATACACTGACACCCAGTAACAAAGACATACACTTACACCAAGTAACAAAGACATACACTGACACCCAGTAACACAGACACACACGGACACCAAGTAACAAAGACACAGACTTACACCAAGTAACACAGACACACACTTACACCCAGTAACACAGACACACATTTACACCAAGGAACACAGACACACACTGACACCAAGTAACATAGACATACACTGACACCCAGTAACACAGGCACACACTTACACCAAGAAACAATGACATAAACTGACACAAAGTCACAAAGACACACACTGACACCCAGTAACAAAGACATTCACTGACACCATGTCACAAAGACATACACTGATACCCAGTAACACAGACACACATTTGCACCAAGTAACAAAGACATAAACTTACAACAAGTAACACAGACATACACTGACACCAAGTAACAAAGTCATACAATTACAGCATGTAACAAAGACACACACTTACACCAAGTACCTAAGAAAGATACTGATAACCAGTAACACAGACACGCACTTACACCAAGAAACACAGACATACACTGACACCCAGTAACACAAACAAACACCCACTGACACCCAGTAACACTGAGAAACACTAATAAACAGTAACAAAGACATAAACTGACACCAAGTAACAAAGACACACACTGACACCCAGTAACAAAGACATACACTGACACCAAGTCACAAAGACATACACTGATACCAAGTCACAAAGACATACACTGATACCCAGCAACACAGACACACACTGACACCAAGTAACAAAGACATACACTTATACCAAGTAACAAAGACGGACAATTACACCAAGTAAAAAGACATACATATACACCAAGTATTGTGACACACACTGACACCAAGTAACAAAGACATACACTGACACCAAGTCACAAAGACATACACTGATACCCAGTAACACAAACACACACTTGCACCAAGTAACAAAGACATACACTGACACCAAGTCACAAAGACACACACTGACACATAGTAACAAAGACACACACTGACACCATGTCACAAAGACATACACTGATGCCCAGTAACAAAAACACACACTTACACCAAGTAACACAGACATACACTGACACCCAGTAACACAGACACACACGGACACCAAGTAACTAAGACACAGACTTACACCAAGTAACACAGACACACACTTACACCCAGTAACACAGACACACACTGACACCAAGTAACAAAGACATACACTGATACCCAGTAACACAGACACACACTTACACCAAGTAACAAAGACATACACTGACACCCAGTAACACAGACACACACGGACACCAAGTAACTAAGACACAGACTTACACCAAGTAACACAGACACACACTTACACCCAGTAACACAGACACACACTTACACCAAGGAACAATGACATAAACTGACACCAAGTCACAAAGACATACACTGATACCCAGTAACACAGACACACATTTACACCAAGTAACACAGACATACACTGACACCAAGTAACAAAGACATGCACTGACACCCAGTAACACAGACACACACTTACACCAAGTAACAAAGACAGACACTGATACCCAGTAACACAGACACACACTTACGCCAAATAACAAAGACAGACACTGACACCAAGTAACAAAGACATACACTGATACCCAGTAACACAGGCACACACTTACACCAAGGAACAATGACATAAACTGACACCAAGTCACAAAGACATACACTGATACCCAGTAATACAGACACACATTTACACCAAGTAACACAGACATACACTGGCACCAAGTAACAAAGACATGCACTGACACCCAGTAACACAGACACACACTTACACCAAGTAACAAAGACAGACACTGATACCCAGTAACACAGACACACACTTACGCCAAATAACAAAGACATACGCTTACATCAAGTAACAAAGACATACACTGACACCCAGTAACACAGACACACACGGACACCAAGTAACAAAGACACACACTTACACCCAGTAACACAAATAAACACACAGTGACACCCAGTAATACAGAGAAACACTGATAAACAGTAACAAAGACATGCACTGACACCAAGTAACACAGACACACACTGACACCCAGTAACAAAGACATACACTGACACCAAGTAACAAAGACATGCACTGATACCAAGTCACAAGGACAGACACTGATAACCAGTAACACAGACACACACTGACACCAAGTAACAAAGGCATACACTGACACCAAGTAACAAAGACATACACTTCCACCAAGTAACAAAGACAGACAATTACACCAAGTAAGAAACACATACACTTACACCAAGTATTTTGACATACACTGACACAAAGTAACAAAGACATACACTGATACCCAGTAACACAGACACACACTTAAACCAAGTAACAAAGACATACACTGACACCAAGTCACAAAGACACACACTGACACCCAGTAACAAAGACATACACTGACACCAAGTCACAAAGACATACACTGATACCCAGTAACACAGACAGACACTTACACCAAGTAACACAGACAGACACTGACACCCAGTTACACAGACACACACTTACACCAAGTAACAAAGAAATACACTGACACCCAGTCACAAAGACATACACTGACACCCAGTAACACAGACACACACGGACACCAAGTAACAAAGACATAGACTTACACCAAGTAACACAGACACACACTGATACCCAGTAACACAGACACACACTTACACCAAGTAACAAAGACATACACTGGTACCCAGGAACAGAGACACACAATTACACCAAGTAACAAAGACAGACACTGATACCCAGTTACACAGACACACACTTACACCAAGTAACAAAGACAGACACTGACACCAAGTAACAAAGACATACACTGATACCCAGTAACACAGACACACACTTACACCAAGTAACACAGAAATACACTGACACCCAGTAACACAGACATACACTGATACCCTGGAACACAGACACACACTTACACCAAGTAACACAGACACGCACTTACACCAAGTAACAAAGACATACACTTACACCAAGTAACAAAGACATACACTGATACCCAGTAACACAGACACACACTTACACCAGGTAACACAGAAATACACTGACACCCAGTAACACAGACATACACTGATAACCAGTAACACAGACACACACTGACACCAAGTAACAAAGGCATACACTGACACCAAGTAACAAAGACATACACTTCCACCAAGTAACAAAGACAGACAATTACACCAAGTAACAAACACATACACTTACACCAAGTATTTTGACATACACTGACACAAAGTAACAAAGACATACACTGATACCCAGTAACACAGACACACACTTAAACCAAGTAACAAAGACATACACTGACACCAAGTCACAAAGATACTCAATGACACCCAGTAACAAAGACATACACTGACACCAAGTCACGAAGACATACACTGATACCCAGTAACACAGACAGACACTTACACCAAGTAACACAGACAGACACTGACACCCAGTAACACAGACACACACTTACACCAAGTAACAAAGAAATACACTGACACCCAGTCACAAAGACATACACTGACACCCAGTAACACAGACACACACGGACACCAAGTAACAAAGACATAGACTTACACCAAGTAACACAGACACACACTGACACCCAGTAACACAGACACACACTTACACCAAGTAACAAAGACATACACTGGTACCCAGGAACAGAGACACACACTTACACCAAGAAACAAAGACAGACACTGATACCCAGTAACACAGACACACACTTACACCAAGTAACAAAGACAGACACTGACACCAAGTAACAAAGACATACACTGATACCCAGTAACACAGACACACACTTACACCAAGTAACACAGAGATACACTGACACCCAGTAACACAGACATACACTGATACCCTGGAACACAGACACACACTTACACCAAGTAACACAGACACACACTTACACCAAGTAACAAAGACATACACTTACACCAAGTAACACAGACATACACTGACACCAAGTAACAAAGTCATACAATTTCACCAAGTAACAAAGAGACACACTTACACCAAGTAACAAAGACAGACACTGATACCCAGTAACACAGACACACACTTACACCAAGTAACAAAGACATGCACTAACACCCAGTAACACAAACAAACACACACTGACACCCAGTAACACAGAGAAACACTAATAAACAGTAACAAAGACATACACTGACACAAAGTAACAAAGACACACACTGACACCTAGTAACAAGGACATGCACTGATACCCAGTAACACAGACACACACTTACACCAAGTAACACAGAAATACACTGACACCCAGTAACACAAACAAACACACAGTGACACCCAGTAATGCAGAGAAACACTGATAAACAGTAACAAAGACATGCACTGACACCAAGTATCAAAGACATACACTGACACCAAGTCACAAAGACACACACTGACACCAAGTCACAAAGACATACACTGATACCAAGTCACAAAGACATACACTGATACCCAGTAACACAGATACACACTGACACCAAGTAACAAAGACATACACTGACGCCAAGTAACAAAGACATACACTTACACCAAGTAACAAAGACGGACAATTACACCAAGTAACAAAGACATACATATACAACAAGTATTTTGACATACACTGACACCAAGTAACAAAGACATACACTGATACCCAGTAACACAAACACACACTTACACCAAGTAACACAGACATACACTGACACCCAGTAACACTGACACACACTTACACCAAGTAACAAAGCCATACACTGACACCCAGTAACACAGACACACAAGGACACCAAGTAACAAATACACAGACTTACACCAAGTAACACAGGCACACACTTACACCCAGTAACACAGACACACACTTACACCAAGTAACACAGACATACACTGACACCAAGTAACAAAGACAATCACTGATACCCAGTAACACAGGCACACACTTACACCAAGTAACAATGACATAAACTGACACCAAGTCACAAAGACACACACTGACACTCAGTAACAAAGACATACTCTGACACCATGTCACAAAGACATACACTGATACCCCGTAACACAGACACACATTTACACCAAGTAACACAGACATACACTGACACCAAGTAACAAAGACATGCACTGATACCCAGTAACACAGATACAGACTTACACCAAGTAACAAAGACTGAAACTGATACCCAGTAACACAGACACACACTTACTCCAAGTCACAAACACATACACTTACATCAAGTAACAAAGACATACACTGACACCCAGTAACACAGACACACACGGACACCAAGTAACAAAGACACACACTTACACCCAGTAACACAAACAAACACACACTGACACCCAGTAATACAGAGAAACACTGATAAACAGTAACAAAGACATACACTGACACCAAGTAGCACAGACACACACTGACACCCAGTAACAAAGACATACACTGACACCAAGTAACAAAGACATACACTGATACCAAGTCACAAAGACATACACTGATACCCAGTAACACAGACACACACTGACACCAAGTAACAAAGACATACACTGACACCAAGTAACAAAGACATACACTTACACCAAGTAACAAAGACAGACAAATACACCAAGTAACAAAGACACACACTGACACCCAGTAACAAAGACATACACTGACACCAAGTCACAAAGACATACAATTACACCAAGTAACACAGACATGCACTGACACCCAGTAACAAAGACATACACTTATACCCAGGAACACAGACACACACTTACACCAAGTAACACAGACACACACTTACACCAAGTAACAAAGACATACACTGACACCAAGTAACAAAAACATACAATTACACCAAGTAACAAAGACATACACTGACACCAAGAAACACAGACATACACTGACACCAAGTAACAAAAACATACAATTACACCAAGTAACACAGACATACACTGACACCAAGTAACAAAAACATACAATTACACCAAGTAACAAAGACATACACTGACACCCAGTGACACAAACAAACACACACTGGCACCCAGTAACACAGAGAAACACTAATAAACAGTAACAAAGACATACACTGACACCCAGTAACAAAGACATACACTGACACCAAGTCACAAAGACGTACACTGATACCAAGTCACAAATACATACACTGATACCCAGTAACACAGACACACACTGACAACAAGTAACAAAGACATACACTGACACCAAGTAACAAAGACATACACTTACACCAAGTAACAAAGACGGACAATTACACCAAGTAACAAATACATACAGATACAACAAGTATTTTGACATCCACTGACACCAAGTAACAAAGACATACACTGATACCCAGTAACACAGACACACATTTACACCAAGTAACAAAGTCATACACTGACACCAAGTCACAAAGACGCACACTGACACCCAGTAACAAAGACATACACTGACACCAAGTCACAAATTCATACACTGATACCCAGTAACACAAACACACACTGACACCAAGTAACACAGACATACACTGACACCCAGTAACACAGACACACACTTACACCAAGTAAAAAGGCATACACTGACACCCAGTAACACAGACACACACGGACACCAAGTAACAAAGACACAGACTTGCACCAAGTAACACAGACACACACTTACACCCAGTAACACAGACACACACTTACACCATGTAACAATGACATAAACTGACACCAAGTCACAAAGACGCACACTGACACCCAGTAACAAAGACATACACTGACACCATGTCACAAAGACATACACTGATACCCAGTAACACAGACACACATTTAAACCAAGTAACACAGACATACACTGACACCAAGTAACAAAGGCATGCACTGATACCCAGTAACACAGACACACACTTACACCAAGTAACAAAGACATACACTGATACCCAGTAACACAGACACACACTTCCACCAAGTAACAAAGACACACACTTACATCAAGTAACAAAGACATACACTGACACCCAGTAACACAGACACACACGGACACCAAGTAACAAAGACACACACTTGCACCCAGTAACACAAACAAACACACACTGACACCCAGTAATACAGAGAAACAATGATAAACAGGAACAAAGACATACACTTACAACAAGTATTTTGACATACACTGACACGAAGTAACAAAGACATACACTGATACCCAGTAACACAGACACACACTTACACCAAGTAACAAAGACACACACTTACACCAAGTAATACAGACATACACTGACACCAAGTAACAAAGACAGACAATTACACCAAGTAACAAAGACATACACTTACACCAAGTATTTTGACATACACTGACACCAAGTAACAAAGACATACACTGATACCCAGCAACACAGACACACACTTACACCCAGTAACAAAGACATACACTGACACCAAGTCACAAAGACATACAATTACACCAAGTAACAAAGACATACACTTACACCAAGTATTTTGACATACACTGACACCAAGTAACAAAGACATACACTGATACCCAGTAACACAGACACACACTTACACCAAGTAACACAGACATACACTGGCACCAAGTAACAAAGACACAGACTTACACCAAGTAACACAGACACACACTGACACCCAGTAACACAAACAAACACACTGACACCAAGTAACACAGACATACACTGACACCAAGTAACAAAGACATAGACTGATACCCAGTAACACAGGCACACACTGGGGGGGGGGGGGCGGCGGGGGGCACATTGGCGCAGCGGTTAGCACCGCAGCCTCACAGCTCCAGGGACCCGGGAACGATTCTGGGTACTGACTGTGCGGAGTTTGCATGTTCTCCCCTTGTCTGCGTGGGTTTCCTCCGGGTGCTCCGGTTTCCTCCCACATGCCAAAGACTTGCAGGTTGACAGGTTAATTGGCCATCATAAATTGCCCCTAGTATAGGCAGGTGGTAGGGAAATATATAGGGACAGTTGGGGATGTGATTGGAATACGGGATTAGTGTAGGATTATTATAAATGGGTGGTTGATGGTCGGCACAGACTCGGTGGGCCGAAGGGCCTGTCAAAGTGCTGTATCTCCAAACTAAACTAAGTGCTGACACCTAGTGTCACAGACACACACTGACACCCAGTAACACAAACAAACACACACTGACACCCAGTAACATAGAGAAACACTGATAAACAGGAACAAAGACATACACTGACACCAAGTAACACAGACACACACTGACACCCAGTAACAAAGACATACACTGACACCAAGTCAGAAAGACATTCACTGATACCAAGTCACAAAGACATACACTGATACCCAGTAACACAACCACACACTGACACCAAGTCACAAAGACATACACTGATACCCAGTAACACAGTGATACACTTACACCAAGTAACAAGACAGGCAATTACAACAAGTAACAAAGACATACAATTACACCAAGTATTTTGACATACACTGACACCAAGTAACAAAGACAGACACTGATACCCAGTAAAACAGACACACACTTACAACAAGTAACAAAGACAGACACTGACACCAAGTCACAAAGACACACACTGACACCCAGTAACAAAGACATACACTGACACAAAGTCACAAAGTCATAAAAATTCTACCCAGTAACACAGACACACACTTACACCAAGTAACACAGACTTACACTTACACCCAGTAACACAGACACACAATTACACCAAGTAACAAAGACATACACTGACACCCAGTAACAAAGACATACACTGACACCAAGTCACAAAGACATACACTGATACCCAGTAACAGACACACACTTACACCAAGTAACACAGACATACACTGACACCAAGTAACAAAGACATACACTGACACCCAGTAACAAAGACATACACTGACACCAAGTCACAAAGACAAACACTGATACCAAGTAACAAAGACATACAATTACACCAAGTAACAAAGACACACATACACCAAGTAACACAGACATGCATTGACAACAAGTAACAAAGACATTCACTGTTACCCAGTAACACAGACACACACTTACACCAAGTAACAAAGACCTACACTGATGCCAAGTAACACAGACACACACTTACACCAAGTAACACAGACACACACTTACACCAAGTAACAAAGACATACACTGACACCAAGTAACAAAGACAGACACTTACACCACGTGACACAGACATACACTGAAACCAGGTAACAAAGACATACAATTACACCATGTAACAAAGACACACACTTACACCAAGTAACACAGACATACACTGACACCATGTGACAAAGACATGCACTGATACCCAGTAACAAAGACATACAATGACACAAAGTAACAAAGACATACACAGACACCCAGTAACACAGACACACACTTACACCAAGTAACAAAGACATACACTGACACCCAGTAACAAAGACTTACACAGACACCAAGTCACAAAGACATACACTGATACCCAGTAACACAGACACACACTTACACCAAGTTACAAAGACATACACTTACACCAATTGACACAGACATATTCTGACACCAAGTGACGAAGACATACACTTACACCAAGTAACAAAGACAGACAATTACACCAAGTAACAAACACATACACTGACCCCAAGTAACACAGACATACACTGATACCCAGTAACACAGACACACACTTACACCAAGTAACAAAGACAGACACTGATACCCAGTAACACAGACACACACTTACACCATGTTACAAAGACATACACTTACACCAATTAACACAGACATATTCTGACACCAAGTATTTTGACTTACACTTACACCAAGTAACAAAGACATACACTGACACCCAGTAACAAAGACATACACTGACACCAAGTCACAAACACATACAGTGACACCAAGTAACAAAGACATACACTTACACCAAGTAACAAAGACATACACTGATACCCAGTCACACAGACACACACTGACCCCCAGTTAGAAACACACACTGACTCCCAGTAACACAGACGCACACTGGCCCCCAGTAACACAGACATCCACTGACACCAAGTCACAAAGACACACACTGACACCCAGTAACAAAGACATACACTGACACCAAGTCACAAAGACATACACTGATACACAGACACACACTTACACCAAGTAACACAGACATACACTGACACCAAGTAACAAAGACATACACTGATACTCAGTATCACAGACACACACGTGCACCAAGTATCAAAGACATACACTGACACCAAGTCACAAAGACACACACTGACACCCAGTAACAAAGACATACACTGATACCAAGTCACAAAGACATACACTGATACCCAGGAACACAGACACACACTGACACCCAGTAACAAAGACATACACTGATAACAATTCACAAAGACAGACACTGATACCCAGTAACACAGACACAGACTGACACCCAGTAACAAAGACATACACTGATACCAAGTCACAAAGACATACACTGATACCCAGTAACACAGACACACACTGACACCCAGTAACAAAGACATACACTGACACCAAGTCACAAAGACATACACTGATGCACTGTAACACAGACACACACTGACACCAAGTAACAAAGACACACACTGACACCAAGTAACAAAGACATACACTTACACCAAGTAACAAAGACACACACTTACACCAAGGAACACAGACATACACTGACATCAAGTAACAAATACATACACTTACACCAAGTAACAAAGACAGACAATTACACCAAGTAACAAAGACATACACTTACACCAAGTATTTTGACATGCACTGAAACCAAGTAACAAAGACATACACTGATACCCAGTGACACAGAAACAAAATTACACCATGTAACAAAGACATACACTGATACCCAGTAACACAGGCACACACTGGGGGTGGGGGGGGGGGGCACATTTCAGCAGTGGTTAGCACCGCAGCCTCACAGCTCCAGGGACCCTGGTTCGATTCTGGGTACTGCCTGTGCGGAGTTTGCAAGTTCTACCTGTGTCTGCGTGAGTTTCCTCCGGGTGCTCCGGTTTCCACCCACATGCCAAAGTCTTGCAGGTTGGTAGGCTAATTGGACATCATAAATTGCCCCTCGAATAGGTAGGTGGTAGGGAAATATATAGGGACAGGTGGGGATGTGATAGGAATACGGGATTAGTGTGGGATTAGTATTAATGGGTGGTTGACGGTCGGCACAGACTCGGTGGGCCGACGGGCCTGTTCAAGTGCTGGATCTCTAAACTAAACTAAATACTGACACCTCGTGTCACAGACACACAGTGACACCCAGTAACAAAAACAAACACACACTGACACCCAGTAACACAGAGAACCACAGGCACACAGTAACAAAGACATACACTGACACCAAGTAACACAGACACACACTGACACCAAGTATCAAAGATATACACTGACACCAAGTAACAAAGACATACACTTACACCAAGTAACAAAGACAGACAATTACACCAAGTAACAAACACATACACTGACACCAAGTAACAAACACATACACTGATACCCAGTAACACAGACACACACTTACACCAAGTAACAAAGACAGACACTGATACCCAGTAACACAGATACAAACTTACACCAAGTAACAAAGACATACACTTACACCAAGTAACACAGACATACTCTTACACCAAGTATTTTGACTTACACTTACACCAAGTAACAAAGACATACACTGACACCCAGTAACAAAGACATACACTTACACCAAGTGACAAAGACATACACTGATACCCAGTAACACAGACACGCACTGACACCCAGTTAGAAACACACACTGACCCCCAGTAACACAGACACACACTGACCCACAGTAACACAGACATACACTGACACCAAGTCACAAAGACACACACTGACACCCAGTAACCAAGACATACAGTGACACCAAGTCACAAAGACCTACACTGATACATAGACACACACATACACCAAGTAACACAGACATACACTGACACCAAGTATCAAAGACATACACTGATACCCAGTAACACAGACACACACTTACACCAAGTAACAAAGACAGACACTGATACCCAGTAACACAGACACACACTTACACCAAGTAACAAAGACATACACTTACACTAAGTAACACAGACATACTCTTACACCAAGTATTTTGACTTACACTTACACCAAGTAACAAAGACATACACTGATACCCAGTAACACAGACACAAACTTACACCAAGTAATAAAGACATGCACTTACACCAAGTAACACAGACATACACATGCACCAAGTATTTTTACTTACACTTACACCAAGTAACAAAGACATACACTGATACCCAGTAACACAGACACACACTTACACGAAGGAACAAAGACAGACACTGATACCCAGTAACACAGACACAAACTTACACCAAGTAATAAAGACATGCACTTACACCAAGTAACACAGACATACACATGCACCAAGTATTTTTACTTACACTTACACCAAGTATCAAAGACATACAATAACACCCAATAACAAAGACATACACTGACAGCAAGTCACAAACACATACACTGACAACAACAAACAACGACATACACTTACACCAAGTAACAAAGACATAGACTGATACACAGTATCACAGACACACACTGACACCCAGTTAGAAACACACACTGACCCCCAGTATCACAGACACACACTGACTCCCAGTAACACAGACATACACTGACACCAAGTCACAAAGACACACACTGACACCCAGTAGCAAAGACATGCACTGACACCAAGTCACAAAGACAAACACTGATACCAAGTAACAAAGACATACAATTACACCAAGTAACAAAGACACACACTTACACCAAGTAACACAGACATGCACTGACACCATGTAACAAAGACATTCACTGTTACCCAGTAACACAGACACACACTTACACCAAGTAACAAAGACATACACTGATGCCAAGTAACACAGACACACACTTACACCAAGTAACACAGACACACACTTACACCAAGTAACAAAGACATAAACTGACACCAAGTAACAAACTCATACACTTACACCACGTAACACAGACATACACTGACACCAAGTAACAAAGACATACAATTACACCAAGTAACAAAGACACACACTTACACCAAGTAACACAGACATACACTGACAACATGTCACAAAGACATGCACTGATACCCAGTAACACAGACATACATTGACACGAAGTAACAAAGACATACACTGACACCCAGTAACACAGACACACACTTACACCAAGTAACAAAGACATACACTGACACCCAGTAACAAAGACATACACAGACACCAAGTCACAAAGACATACACTGATACCCAGTATCACAGACACACACTTACACCAAGTTACAAAGACATACACTTACACCAATTAACACAGACATATTCTGACACCAAGTGACGAAGACATACACTTACACCAAGTAACAAAGACAGACAATTACACCAAGTAACAAACACATACACTGACCCCAAGTAACACAGACATACACTGATACCCAGTAACACAGACACACACTTACACCAAGTAACAAAGACAGACACTGATACCCAGTAACACAGACACACACTTACACCAAGTTACAAAGACATACACTTACACCAATTAACACAGACATATTCTGACACCAAGTATTTTGGCTTACACTTACACCAAGTAACAAAGACATACACTGACACCCAGAAACAAAGACATACACTGAAAACATGTCACAAACACATACAGTGACACCACGTTCAAAGACATACACTTACGCCAAGTAACGAAGACATACACTGATACCCAGTCACACAGACACACTCTGACACCCAGTTAGAAACACACACTGACTCCCAGTAACACAGACACACACTGGCCCCCAGTAACACAGACATCCACTGACACCAAGTCACAAAGACACACACTGACACCCAGTAACAAAGACATACACTGACACCAAGTCACAAAGACATACACGGATACACAGACACACACTTACACCAAGTAACACAGACATACACTGACACCAAGTAACAAAGACATACACTGATACCCAGTATCACAGACACACACGTGCACCAAGTATCAAAGACATACACTGACACCAAGTCACAAAGACACACACTGACACCCAGTAACAAAGACATACACTGATACCAAGTCACAAAGACATACACTGATACCCAGGAACACAGACACACACTGACACCCAGTAACAAAGACATACACTGATACCAATTCACAAAGACAGACACTGATACCCAGTAACACAGACTCACACTGACACCCAGTAACAAAGACATACACTGATACCAATTCACAAAGACATACACTGATACCCAGTAACACAGACACACACTGACACCCGGTAACAAAGACATACACTGACAACAAGTCACAAAGACATACACTGATGCACTGTAACACAGACACACACTGACACCAAGTAACAAAGACACACACTGACACCAAGTAACAAAGACATACACTTACACCAAGTAACAAAGACACACACTTACACCAAGGAACACAGACATACACTGACACCAAGTAACAAAGACATACACTTACACCAAGTAACAAAGACAGACAATTACACCAAGTAACAAAGACATACACTTACACCAAGTATTTTGACGTGCACTGAAACCAAGTAACAAAGACATACACTGATACCCAGTGACACAGAAACAAAATTACACCATGTTAGAAAGACATCCACTGATACCCAGTAACACAGGCACATACTGGGGGTGGGGGGGGGGGCACATTTTAGCAGTGGTTAGCACCGCAGCCTCACAGCTCCAGGGACCCGGGTTCGATTCTGGGTACTGCCTGTGCGGAGTTTGCATGTTCTACCTGTGTCTGCGTGAGTTTCCTCCGGGTGCTCCGGTTTCCACCCACATGCCAAAGTCTTGCATGTTGGGAGGTTAATTGGACATCATAAATTGCCCCTAGTATAGGTAGGTGGTAGGGAAATATATAGGGACAGGTGGGGATGTGATAGGAATACGGGATTAGTGTAGGATTAGTATTAATGGGTGGTTGACGGTCGGCACAGACTCGGTGGGCCGACGGGCCTGTAAAAGTGCTGTATCTCTAAACTAAACTAAATACTGACACCTAGTGTCACAGACACACACTGACACCCAGAAACAAAAACAAACACACACTGACACCCAGTAACAAAGACATACACTGACACCAAGTCACAAAGACATACACTGACACCAAGTAACAAAGATATACACTGACACCAAGTAACAAAGACATACACTTACACCAAGTAACAAAGACAGACAATTACACCAAGTAACAAACACATACACTGACACCAAGTAACAAAGACATACACTGATACCAGTAACACAGACACACACTTACACCAAGTAACAAAGACAGACACTGATACCCAGTAACACAGATACAAACTTACACCAAGTAACAAAGACATACACTTACACCAAGTAACACAGACATACTCTTACACCAAGTATTTTGACTGACACTTACACCAAGTAACAAAGACATACACTGACACCCAGTAACAAAGACATACACTGACACCAAGTCACAAACACATACACTGACACCAAGTAACAAAGACATACACTTACACCAAGTGACAAAGACATACACTGATACCCAGGAACACAGACACGCACTGACACCCAGTTAGAAACACACACTGACCCCCAGTAACACAGACACACACTGACCCACAGTAACACAGACATACACTGACACCAAGTCACAAAGACACACACTGACACCCAGTAACCAAGACATGCACTGACACCAAGTCACAAAGACATACACTGAAACACAGACGCACACTTACACCAAGTAACACAGACATACACTGACACCAAGTATCAAAGACATACACTGATACCCAGTAACACAGACACACACTTACACCAAGTAACAAAGACAGACTCTGATACCCAGTAACACAGACACACACTTACACCAAGTAACAAAGACATACACTTACACCAAGTAACACAGACATACTCTTACACCAAGTATTTTGACTTACACTTACACCAAGTAACAAAGACATACACTGATACCCAGTAACACAGACACACACTTACACCAAGGAACAAAGACAGACACTGATACCCAGTAACACAGACACAAACTTACACCAAGTAACAAAGACATGCACTTACACCAAGTAACACAGACATACACATGCACCAAGTATTTTTACTTACACTTACACCAAGTAACAAAGACATACAATAACACCCAATAACAAAGACATACACTGACAGCAAGTCACAAACAAATACACTGACAACAACAAACAACGACATACACTTACACCAAGTAACAAAGACACAGAATGATACACAGTATCACAGACACACACTGACACCCAGTTAGAAACACACACTGACCCCCAGTATCACAGACACACACTGACCCCCATTAACACAGACATACACTGACACCAAGTCACAAAGACACACACTGACACCCAGTAACAAAGACATGCACTGACACCAAGTCACAAAGACATGCACTGAGACACAGACACACACTTACACCAAGTAATACAGACATACACTGACACCAAGTAACAAAGACATACACTGATACCCAGTATCACAGACACACACTTACACCAAGTAAGAAGGACATACACAGACACCAAGTCACAAAGACACACACTGACACCCAGTAACAAAGACATACACTGACACCAAGACACAAAGACATACACAGATACCCAGGAACACAGACATACACTGACACCCAGTAACAAAGACATACACTGATACCAAGTCACAAAGACATACACTGATACCCAGTATCACAGACACACACTGAAACCCAGTAACAAAGACATACACTGATACCAAGTCACAAAGACATACACTGATACCCAGTAACACAGACACACACTGACACCGAGTAACAAAGAAATACACTGATACCAAGTAACAAAGACATACACTGATACCTAGTAACACAGACACACACTTACACCAAGTATCAAAGACAGACACTGATACCCAGTAACACAGACACAAACTTACACCAAGTAACAAAGACATACTCTTACACCAAGTAACACAGACATACTCTTACACCAAGTATTTTGACTTACACTTACACCAAGTAACAAAGACATACACTGACACCCAGTAACAAAGACATACACTGACACCAAGTCACAAACACATGCATTGACACCAAGTAACAAAGACATACACTTACACCAAGTAACAAAGACATACACTGATACCCAGTAACACAGACACGCACTGACACCCAGTTAGTAACACACACTGACCCCCAGTAACACAGACACACACTGACCCACAGTAACACAGACATACACTGACACCAAGTCACAAAGACACACACTGACACCCAGTAACAAAGACATACACTGACAACAAGTCACAAAGACATACACTGATACACAGACACACACTTACACCAAGTAACACAGACATACACTGACACCAAGTAACAAAGACATACACTGATACCCAGTAACACAGACACACACTTCCACCAAGTAACAAAGACAGACACTGATACCCAGTAACACAGACACACACTTACACCAAGTAACAAAGACATACACTTACACCAAGTAACACAGACATACTCTTACACCAAGTATTTTGACTTACACTTACACCAAGTAACAAAGACATACACTGATACCCAGTAACACAGACACACACTTACACCAAGTAACAAAGACAGACACTGATACCCAGTAACACAGACACAAACTTACACCAAGTAACAAAGACATACACTTACACCAAGTAACACAGACATACACATCCACCAGGTATTTTGACTTACACTTACACCAAGTAACAAAGACGTACACTAACACCCAGTAACAAAGACATACACTGACACCAAGTCACAAACACATACACTGACACCAACTAACAACGACATACACTTACACCAAGTAACAAAGACATACACTGATACACAGTAACACAGACACACACTGACACCCAGTTAGAAACACACACTGACCCCCAGTAACACAGACACACACTGACCCCAAGTAACACCGACATATATGACACCAAGTCACAAAGACACACACTGACACCCAGTAACAAAGACATACACTGACACCGAGTCACAAAGACATAGACTGATACACAGACACACACTTACACCAAGTAAAACAGACATACACTGACACCAAGTAACAAAGACATACACTGATACCCAGTATCACAGACACACACTTACACCAAGTAACAAAGACATACACTGACACCAAGTCGCAAAGACACACACTGACACCCAGTAACAAAGACCTGCACTGACACCAAGTCACAAAGACATACACTGATACCCAGGAACACAGACACACACTGACACCCACTAACAAAGACAGACACTGATACCAAGTCACAAAGACATACACTGATACCCAGTATCACAGACACACACTGACACCCAGTAACAAAGACATACAATTACACCAAGTCACAAAGACATACACTGATACCCAGTAACACAGACACACACTGACACCGAGTAACAAAGACATACACTGACACCAAGTAACAAAGACATACACAGATACCCAGTATCACAGAAGCACACTTACACCAAGTAACAAAGACAGACACTGATACCCAGTAACACAGACACACACTTACACCAAGTAACAAAGACATACACTTACACTAAGTAACACAGACATACTCTTACACCAAGTATTTTGACTTACACTTACACCAAGTAACAAAGACATACACTGATACCCAGTAACACTGACACACACTTACACCAAGGAACAAAGACAGACACTGATACCCAGTAACACAGACACACACTTACACCAAGTAACAAAGACAGACACTGATACCCAGTAACAAAGACATACACTGACACCAAGTCACAAAGACATACACTGAGACACAGACACACACTTACACAAAGTAACACAGACATACACTGACACCAAGTAACAAAGACATACACTGATACCCAGTATCACAGACACACACTTACACCAAGTAAGAAGGACATGCACAGACACCAAGTCACAAAGACACACACTGACACCCAGTAACAAAGACATACACTGACACCAAGACACAAAGACATACACAGATACCCAGGAACACAGACATACACTGACACCCAGTAACAAAGACATACACTGATACCAAGTCACAAAGACATACACTGATACCCAGTATCACAGACACACAGACACCCAGTAACAAAGACATACACTGATACCAAATCACAAAGACATACACTGATACCCAGTAACACAGACACACACTGACACCGAGTAACAAAGACATACACTGATACCAAGTCACAAAGACATACACTGATACCCAGTAACACAGACACACACTTACACCAAGTATCAAAGACAGACACTGATACCCAGTAACACAGACACAAACTTACACCAAGTAACAAAGACATACTCTTACACCAAGTAACACAGACATACTCTTACACCAAGTATTTTGACTTACACTTACACCAAGTAACAAAGACATACACTGACACCCAGTAACAAAGACATACACTGACACCAAGTCACAAACACATGCACTGACACCAAGTAACAAAGACATACACTTACACCAAGTAACAAAGACATACACTGATACCCAGTAACACAGACACGCACTGACACCCAGTTAGAAACACACACTGACCCCCAGTAACACAGACACACACTGACCCACACTAACACAGACATACACTGACACCAAGTCACAAAGACACACACTGACACCCAGTAACAAAGACATACACTGACACCAAGTCACAAAGACATACACTGATACACAGACACACACTTACACCAAGTAACACAGACATACACTGACACCAAGTAACAAAGACATACACTGATACCCAGTAACACAGACACACACTTCCACCAAGTAACAAAGACAGACACTGATACCCAGTAACACAGACACACACTTACACCAAGTAACAAAGACATACACTTACACCAAGTAACACAGACATACTCTTACACCAAGTAATTTGACTTACACTTACACCAAGTAACAAAGACATACACTGATACCCAGTAACACAGACACACACTTACACCAAGTAACAAAGACAGACACTGATACCCAGTAACACAGACACAAACTTACACCAAGTAACAAAGACATACACTTACACCAAGTAACACAGACATACACATACACCAGGTATTTTGACTTACACTTACACCAAGTAACAAAGACGTACACTAACACCCAGTAACAAAGACATACACTGACACCAAGTTACAAACACATACACTGACACCAACTAACAACGACATACACTTACACCAAGTAACAAAGACATACACTGATACACAGTAACACAGACACACACTGACACCCAGTTAGAAACACACACTGACCCCCAGTAACACAGACACACACTGACCCCAAGTAACACCGACATATATGACACCAAGTCACAAATACACACACTGACACCCAGTAACAAAGACATACACTGACACCGAGTCACAAAGACATAGACTGATACACAGACACACACTTACACCAAGTAAAACAGATATACACTGACACCAAGTAACAAAGACATACACTGATACCCAGTATCACAGACACACACTTACACCAAGTAACAAAGACATACACTGACACCAAGTCGCAAAGACACACACTGACACCCAGTAACAAAGACCTGCACTGACACCAAGTCACAAAGACATACACTGATACCCAGGAACACAGACACACACTGACACCCACTAACAAAGACATACTCTGATACCAAGTCACAAAGACATACACTGATACCCAGTATCACAGACACACACTGACACCCAGTAACAAAGACATACACTGATACCAAGTCACAAAGACATACACTGATACCCAGTAACACAGACACACACTGACCCCGAGTAACAATGACATACACTGATACCAAGTCACAAAGACATACACTGATACCCAGTAACACAGACACACACTTACACCAAGTATCAAAGACAGACACTGATACCCAGTAACACAGACACAAACTTACACCAAGTAACAAAGACATACTCTTACACCAAGTAACACAGACATACTCTTACACCAAGTATTTTGACTTACACTTACACCAAGTAACAAAGACATACACTGACACCCAGTAACAAAGACATACACTGACACCAAGTCACAAACACATGCACTGACACCAAGTAACAAAGACATACACTTACACCAAGTAACAAAGACATACACTGATACCCAGTAACACAGACACACACTGACCCCCAGTAACACAGACACACACTGACCCACAGTAACACAGACATACACTGACACCAAGTCACAAAGACACACACTGACACCCAGTAACAAAGACATACACTGACACCAAGTCACAAAGACATACACTGATACACAGACACACACTTACACCAAGTAACACAGACATACACTGACACCAAGTAACAAAGACATACACTGATACCCAGTAACACAGACACACACTTCCACCAAGTAACAAAGACAGACACTGATACCCAGTAACACAGACACACACTTACACCAAGTAACAAAGACATACACTTACACCAAGTAACACAGGCATACTCTTACACCAAGTATTTTGACTTACACTTACACCAAGTAACAAAGACATACACTGATACCCAGTAACACAGACACACACTTACACCAAGTAACAAAGACAGACACTGATACCCAGTAACACAGACACAAACTTACACCAAGTAACAAAGACATACACTTACACCAAGTAACACAGACATACACATACACCAGGTATTTTGACTTACACTTACACCAAGTAACAAAGACATTCACTGATACCAAGTCACAAAGACATACACTGATACCCAGTAACACAGACACACACTGACACCCAGTAACAAAGACATACACTGACACCAAGTCACAAAGACATACACTGATACCCAGTAACACAGACACACACTGACACCAAGTAACAAAGACATACACTGACACCAAGGAACAAATATACATGCACTTACACCAAGTAACACAGACATACACTGACACCAAGTAACAAAGACATAACCTTACACCAAGTCACAAAGACAGACAATTACACCAAGTAACAAAGACATACACTTACACCAAGTATTTTGACATACACTGACAGCAAATAGCAAAGACATACACTGATACCCAGCAACACAGGCACACACTGTGGGGGGCCGGAGGGGGGGTGGCACATTGGCGCAGTGGTTCGCACCGCAGCCTCACAGCTCCAGGGACACGGGTTCGATTCTGGGTACTGCCTGTGCGGAGTTTGCAAGTTCTCCCTGTGTCTGCGTGAGTTTCCTCCGGATGCTCCAGTTTCCTCCCACATGCCAAAGACTTGCAGGTTGATAGTTTAATTGGCCATCGTAAATTGCCACTAGTATAGGTAGGTGGTAGGGAAATATATAGGGACAGGTGGGGATGTGATAGGAATACCGGATTAGTGTAGGATTAGTATAAATGGGTGGTTGATGGACGGCACAGAATCGTTGGGCCGACGGGCCTGTTTGAGTGCTGTCAATCTAAACTAAACGAAATACTGACACCTAGTGTCACAGACACACACTGACACCCAGTAACAAAAACAAACACACACTGACACCCAGTAACACAGAGAACCACTGATACATGGTGACAAAGACATACACTGACACCAAGTAACACAGACACACACTGACACCCAGTAACAAAGACATACACTGACACCAAGTCACAAAGACATACACTGAAACCAAGTAACAAAGACATACACTGATACGAAGTAACACAGCCACACACTTACAACAAGTAACAAAGACAGACACTTGCACCAAGTAACATAGACATACACTTACACCAAGTAACAAACACATACACTGACACCAAGTAACAAAGACATACACTGATACCCAGGAACACAGACACACATTTACACCAAGTAACAAAGACATACACTTACACCAAGTAACACAGACATACTCTTGCACCAAGTATTTTGACTTACACTTACACCAAGTAACAAAGACACACGCTGACACCAAGTAACAAAGACATACACTGACACCAAGTCACAAACACAGACACTGACTCCAAGTAACAAAGAAATACACTTACACCAAGTAACAAAGACATACACTGATACCCAGCAACACAGACACACACTGACACCCAGTTAGAAACACACACTGACCCCCAGTAACACAGACACACACTGACCCACAGTAACACAGACATACACTGACACCAAGTCACAAAGACACACACTGACACCCAGTAACAAAGACATACACTGACACCAAGTCACAAAGACATACACTGATACACAGATACACACTTACACCAAGTAAAACAGACATACACTGACACCAAGTAACAAAGACATACACTGATACCCAGTAACACAGCCACCAAGTAACTGACCACCTCCAGGCGCGTATCCATTGTCTCTCGAGATAAGGAGGCCCAAAAGAAAAAAGAAGAAGAAGTAACAAAGACATACACTGATACCCAGTAACACAGACACACACTTACACCAAGAAACAAAGACAGACACTGATACCCAGTAACACAGACACACACTTCCACCAAGTAACAAAGACATACACTTACACGAAGTAACACAGACATACACTGACACCAAGTAACAAAGAGATGCACTGATACCCAGTAAAACAGACAGACACTTACACCAAGTAACAAAGACACAAACTTACACCAAGTAATACAGACATACACTGACACAAAATAACAAAGACATACACTGACACCAAGTAACAAAGACATAAACTGACACACAGTAACAAAGACTTACACTGACACCAAGTCACAAAGACATACAATTACACCAAGTAACAAAGACCCACACTTACACCAAGTAACACAGACATACACTGACACCAAGTAACAAAGACATACACTGTGACCCAGTAACACAGACACACACTTACACCAAGTAACAAAGACATACACTGATACCAAGTAACACAGACACACAATTACAACAAGTAACACAAACACACACTTACACCAAGTAACAAAGACATACACTGACACCAAGTAACAAAGACATACAATTACACCAAGTAACAAAGACACACACTTACACCAAGTAACACAGACATACACTGAAACCAAGTAACAAAGACATACACTGATACCAAGTGACACAGACACACACTTACACCAAGTAACACAGACACAAACTTACACCCAGTAACAAAGACATACACTGACATCAAGTAACAAAGACATACACTGATACCCAGTAACACAGACACACACTTACACCAAGTAACAAAGACAGACACTGACACCCAGTAACACAGACAGACACGTACACCAAGTAACAAAGACATACACTGACACCAAGTAACAAAGACATAAACTGACACCCAGTAACACAGACACACACGGACACCAAGTAACAAAGACACACACATACACCAAGTAACACAGATGCACACTGACAGCCAGTAACACAGACACACACATTCACCAAGTAACAAAAACATACACTGACACCAAGTCACAAAGACAAACACTGATAACAAGTAACAAAGAAATACAATTACACGAAGTAACAAAGACACACACTTACACCAAGTAACACAGACATACACTGACACCAAGTAACAAAGACATACACTTGCACCAAGGAACAAAGACATACACTGACACCAAGTAAAAAAGACATACACTGATACCCAGTAGCACAGACACACACTTACACCAAGTAACAAAGACATACACTGATACCTAGTGACACAGACACACACTTATACCAAGTAGCACAAACATACACTGACAACAAGTAACAAAGACATACACTGATACCCAGTAACACAGACGCACAATTACACCAAGCAACAAAGACAGACACTGATACCCAGTATCACAGACACACAAGTACACCAAGTAATAAAGACATACAGCGACACCAAGTAACAAAGACATAAACTGACATCCAGTATCACAGACACACACGGACTCCAAGTAACAAAGACACACACTTACACCAAGTAACACAGACACACACTGACACCCAGTAACACAGACACACACTTACACCAAGTAACAAAGACATACACTGACACCAAGTAACAAAGACATACACTTACACCAAGTAACAAAGACATACACTGACACCAAGTAACAAAGACATACACTGATACCCAATAACACAGACACACACTTACACCAAGTAACACAGACATACACTGACACCAAGTAACAAAGACATACACTGATACCCAGTAACACAGACACACACTTACACCAAGTAACAAAGTCATACACTGACACCAAGTAACAAAGACATAAACTGACACCCAGTAACACAGACACACACGGACACCAAGTAACAAAGACACACACATACACCAAGTAACACAGACACACACTGACAGCAACTAATACAGACATACACTGACACAAAGTAACAAAGACATACACTGATAGCAAGTCACACAGACACACAATTACAACACGTAACACAAACACACATTTACACCAAGTAACAAAGACATACACTGACACCAAGTGACAAAGACATACAATTACACCAAGTAACAAAGACACACACTTACACCAAGTAACACAGACATACACTGACACCAAGTAACAAAGACATACACTGTTACCCAGTAACACAGACACACACTTACACCAAGTAACAAAGACATACAATGATACCAAGTAACACAGACACACACTTACACCAAGTAACAAAGACATACACTGATACCCAGTAACACAGACACACACTTACAACAAGTAACATAGACATACACTGACACCAAGTCACAAAGACAAACACTGACACCCAGTAAAAAAGACATGCATTGACACCAAGTCACAAAGACATACACTGACACCAAGTAACAAAGACATACACTGATACCCAGTAGCACAGACACACACATACACCAAGTAACGAAGACATACACTGACACCAAGTAACAAAGACACACACTTACACCAAGTCACACAGACATACACTGACACCAAGTAACAAAGACATACACTGTTACCCAGTAACACAGACACACACTTACACCAAGTAACAAAGACACACACTGATAGCAAGTAACACAGACACACAATTGCAACAAGTAACACAAACACACACTTACACCAAGTAACAAAGACATACACTGACACCAAGTAACAAAGACATACAATTACACCAAGTAACAAAGACATACACTGTTACCCAGTAACACAGACACTCACATACACCAAGTAACAAAGACAGACAATGATACCAAGTAACACAGACACACACTTACACCAAGTAACACAGACACAAACTTACACCCAGTAACAAAGAAATACACTGACACCAAGTCACAAAGACAAACACTGATACCAAGTAACAAAGACATACAATTACACGAAGTAACAAAGACACACACTTACACCAAGTAACACAGACATACACTGACACCAAGTAACAAAGACATACACTGTTACCCAGTAACGCAGACACACACTTTCACCAAGTAACACAGACACACACTTACACCAAGAAACAAAGACATACACTGACACCAAGTAAAAAAGACATACACATACACCAAGTAACAAAGACATACACTGATACCCAGTAACACAGACACACACTTACACCAAGTAACAAAGTCATACACAGATACCCAGTAACACAGACACACACTTATGCCAAGTAGCACAGACATACACTGACAACAAGTAACGAAGACATACACTGATACCCAGTAACACAGACGCACACTTACACCAAGTAACAAAGACAGACACTGATACCCAGTAACACAGACACACAAGTACACTAAGTAACAAAGACATACACTGACACCAAGTAACAAAGACATAAACTGACACCCAGTATCACAGACACACACGGACACCAAGTAACAAAGACACACACTTACACCACGTAACACAGACACACACTGACACCCAGTAACACAGACACACACTTACACCAAGTAACAAAGACATGCACTGACACCAAGTAACAAAGACATACACTTACACCAAGTAACAAAGACACAAACATACACCAAGTAACAATGACATACACTGATACCCATTAAAACAGACACACACTTACACCAAGTAACACAGACATGCACTTACACCAAGGAACAAAGACATACACTGACACCAAGTAAAAAAGACATACACTGATACCCAGTAACACAGACACACACTTACACCAAGTAACAAAGACATACACTGATACCCAGTAACACAGACGCACACTTATACCAAGTAGCACAAACATACACTGACAACAAGTAACAAAGACATACACTGATACCCAGTAACACAGACGCACAATTACACCAAGTAACAAAGACAGACACTGATACCCAGTATCAAAGACGCACAAGTACACCAAGTAACAAAGACATACACTGACACCAAGTAACAAAGACATAAACTGACATCCAGTATCACAGACACACACGGACTCCAAGTAACAAAGACACACACTTACACCAAGTAACACAGACACACACATACACCAAGTAACACAGACACACACTTACAGCAAGTAATACAGACATACACTGACACAAAGTAACAAAGACATACACTGATAGCAAGTCACACAGACACACAATTACAACACGTAACACAAACACACACTTACACCAAGTTACAAAGACATACACTGACACCAAGTAACAAAGACATACACTGATACCCAATAACACAGACACACACTTACACCAAGTAACAAAGTCATACACTGACACCAAGTAACAAAGACATAAACTGACACCCAGTAACACAGACACACACGGACACCAAGTAACAAAGACACACACATACACCAAGTAACACAGACACACACTTACAGCAATTAATACAGACATACACTGACACAAAGTAACAAAGACATACACTGATAGCAAGTAACACAGACACACAATTACAACACGTAACACAAACGCACACTTACACCAAGTAAGAAAGGCATACACTGACACCAAGTAACAAAGACATCCAATTACACCAAGTAACAAAGACACACACTTACACCAAGTAACACAGACTTACACTGACACCAAGTAACAAATACATACACTGTTACCCAGTAACACAGACACACGCTTACACCAAGTAACAAAGACATACACTTACACCAAGTAACAAAGACATACACTGACACCAAGTAACAAAGACATACACTGATACCCAATAACACAGACACACACTTACAACAAGTAACATAGACATACACTGACACCAAGTCACAAAGACAAACACTGACACCCAGTAAAAAAGACATACATTGACACCAAGTCACAAAGACACACACATACACCAAGTAACGAAGACATACACTGACACCAAGTAACAAAGACATACAATTAGACCAAGTAACAAAGACACACACTTACACCAAGTAACACAGACATACACTGACACCAAGTAACAAAGGCATACAATGTTACCCAGTAACACAGACACACACTTACACCAAGTAACAAAGACACACGCTGATAGCAAGTAACACAGACACACAATTACAACAAGTAACACAGACATACACTTACATCAAGTAACAAAGACATACATTGAAACCAAGTAACAAAGACATACAATTGCACCAAGTAACAAAGACATACAATGTTACCAAGTAACACAGACACACACTTACACCAAGTAACAAAGACAGACAATGATACCAAGTAACACAAACACACACTTACACCAAGTAACACAGACATACAATGACACCAAGTAACAAAGACATACACTGATACCCAGTAACACAGACACACACTTACACCAAGTAACAAAGACAGACACTGATACCCAGTAACACAGACACACACGTACACCAAGTAACAAAGACATACACTGACACCAAGTAACAAAGACATAAACTGACACCCAGTAACACAGAAAAACACGGACACCAAGTAACAAAGACACACACATGCACCAAGTAACACAGACGCACACTGACACCCAGTAACACAGACACACACTTACACCAAGTAACAAAGACATACACTGACACCAAGTAACAAGGACATACACTGATAACAAGTAACACAGACACACACTTACACCAAGTAACACAGACATACACTGACACCAAGTAACAAAGACATACACTGTTTCCCAGTAACACAGACACACACTTACACCAAGTAACAAAGACACACACTGATAGCAAGTAACACAGACACACAATTACAACAAGTAACACAAACACACACTTACACCAAGTAACAAAGACATACACTGACACCAAGTAACAAAGACAGACAATGATACCAAGTAACACAGACACACACTTACACCAAGTAACACAGACACAAACTTACACCCATTAACAAAGACATACACTGACACCAAGTCATAAAGACAAACACTGATACCAAGTAACAAAGACATACAATTACACCAAGTAACAAAGACACAAACTTACACCAAGTAACACAGACATACACTGACACCAAGTAACACAGACATACACTGTTACCCAGTAACACAGACACACACTTACACCAAGTAACAAAGACATACACTGATACCAAGTAACACAGACTCACACTTTCACCAAGTAACACAGTCATACAATGACACCAAGTAAAAAAGACATACACTTAAACAAAGTAACAAAGACATACACTGATACCCAGTAACACAGACACACACTTACACCAAGTAACAAAGACATACATTGATACCCAGTAACACAGAGACACACTTATACCAAGTAGCACAGACATACACTGACACCAAGTAACAAAGACATCCACTGATACCCAGTAACACAGACGCACACTTACACCAAGTAACAAAGACAGACAATGATACCCAGTATCACAGACACACACTTACAACAAGTAACAAAGACATACACTGACACCAAGTCTCAAAGACATAAACTGACACCCCGTAACACAGACACACACGGACACCAAGTAACAAAGACACAGACTTACACCAAGTAATACAGACACTCACTGATACCCAGTAACACAGACACACACTTACACCAATTAACAAAGACATACACTGATACCCAGTAACACAGACACACACTAACACCGAGTAACACAGAAATACACTGACACCAAGTAACAAAGACAGACACTGATACCCAGTAACACAGACACACAAGTACACAAAGTAACAAAGACATACACTGACACCAAGTAACAAAGACATAAAATGACACCCAGTATCACAGGCACACACAGACACCAAGTAACAAAGACACACACTTACACCAAGTAACACAGACACACACTGACACCCAGTAACACGGACACACACTTACACCAAGTAACAAAGACATGCACTGACACCAAGTAACAAAGACATACACTTACACCAAGTAACAAAGACATACACTGACACCAAGTAACAAAGACATACACTGATACCCAGTAACATAGACACAAACATACACCAAGTAACAAAGACATACACTGACACAAAGTAACAAAGACATACACTGATACCCAGTAACACAGACACACACTTACACCCAGTAACAAAGACAGACACTGATACCAAGTAACACAGACACACACGTACACCAAGTAACAAAGACATACACTGACACCAAGTAACAAAGACATAAACTGACACCCAGTAACACAGACACACACGGACACCAAGTAACAAAGACACACACATGCACCAAGTAACACAGACGCACACTGACACCCAGTAACACAGACACACACTTACACCAAGTAACAAAGACATACACTGACACCAAGTAACAAGGACATACACTGATAACAAGTAACACAGACACACACTTACACCAAGTAACACAGACATACACTGACACCAAGTAACAAAGACATACACTGTTTCACCGTAACACAGACACACACTTACACCAAGTAACAAAGACACACACTGATAGCAAGTAACACAGACACACAATTACAACAAGTAACACAAACACACACTTACACAAAGTAACAAAGACATACACTGACACCAAGTAACAAAGACATACAATTACACCAAGTAACAAAGACACACACTTACACCAAGTAACAAAAACAGACACTGACACCAAGTAACAAAGACATACACTGTTACCCAGTAACACAGAAACACACTTACACCAATTAACAAAGACAGACAATGATACCAAGTAACACAGACACACACTTACACCAAGTAACACAGACACAAACTTACACCCAGTAACAAAGACATACACTGACACCAAGTCACAAAGACAAACACTGATACCAAGTAACAAAGACATACAATTACACCAAGTAACAAAGACATACACTTACACCAAGTAACACAGACATACACTGACACCAAGTAACACAGACATACACTGGTACCCAGTAACACAGACACACACTTACACCAAGTAACAAAGACATACACTGATACCAAGTAACACAGACTCACACTTTCACCAAGTAACACAGTCATACACTGACACCAAGTAAAAAAGACATACACTTAAACCAAGTAACAAAGACATACACTGATACCCAGTAACACTGACACACACTTACACCAAGTAACAAAGACATACATTGATACCCAGTAACACAGAGACACACTTATACCAAGTAGCACAGACATACACTGACACCAAGTAACACAGACATACACTGATGCCCAGCAACACAGACGCACACTTACACCAAGTAACAAAGACAGACAATGATACCCAGAATCACAGACACACACTTACAACAAGTAACAAAGACATACACTGACACCAAGTATCAAAGACATAAGCTGACACCCCGTAACACAGACACACACGGACACCAAGTAACAAAGACACAGACTTACACCAAGTAATACAGACACACACTGATACCCAGTAACACAGACACACACTTACACCAAGTAACAAAGACATACAATGACACCAAGTAACAAAGACATACACTTACACCAGGTAAACAAGACATACACTGACACCAAGTAACAAAGGCATACACTGATACCCAGTAACACAGACACACACTTACACCAATTAACAAAGACATACACTGACACAAAGTAACAAAGACATACACTTACACCAAGTAACAAAGACACACACTGACACCAAGTAACACTGAGACCCAGTAACAAAGACATGCACTGACACAAAGTAACAAAGACATAGACTTACACCAAGTAACAAAGACACACACTTACACCAAGTAACACAGACGCACACTTACACCAAATGACAAAGACAGACAATGATACCCAGTATCACAGACACACACTTACAACAAGTAACAAAGACATGCACTGACACCAAGTATCAAAGACATAAACTGACACCCCGTAACACAGACACACACGGACACCATGTAACAAAGACACAGACTTACACCAAGTAACACAGACACACACTGACACCCAGCAACACAGACACACACTTACACCAAGTAACAAAGACATACAATGACACCAAGTAACAAAGACATACACTTACACCAGGTAACAAAGACATACACTGACACCAAGTAACAAAGACATTCACTGATACCCAGTAACACAGACACACACTTACACCAAGTAACACAGACATACACTGACACCAAGTAACAAAGACATACACTGATACCCAGTAACACAGGCACACACTTACACCAAGTAACAAAGACAGACACTGATAGCCAGTAACACAGACACACACTTACACCGAGTAACAAAGACACAGACTGATACCCAGTAACACAGACACAAACTTACACCAAGTAACACAGACACACACTGACACCCAGTAACACAGACACACACTTACACCAAGTAACAAAGACATACAATGACACCAAGTAACAAAGGCATACACAGACACCAAGTAACAAAGACATAAACTGACACCCAGTAACACAGACACACACGGCCACAAGGTCACAAAGACAAACACTTACACCAAGTAACACAGACACACACTGACACCCAGTAACACAGACACACACTTACACCAAGTAACAAAGACATGCAATGACACCAAGTAACAAAGACATTCACTTACACCAGGTAACAAAGACATACACTGACACCAAGTAACAAAGACATACACTGATACCCAGTAACACAGACACACACTTACACCAAGTAACAAAGACATACACTGACACCAAGTAAAAAAGACATACACTTACACCAAGTAACAAAGACATACACTGATACCCAGTAACACAGACACACACTTACACCAAGTAACAAAGACATACACTGATACCCAGTAACACAGACACATACTTATACCAAGTAGCACAGACATACACTGACACCAAGTAACAAAGACATACACTGATACCCAGTAACACAGACGCACACTTACACCAAGTGACAAAGACAGACAATGATACCCAGTATCACAGACACACACTTACAACAAGTAACAAAGACATGCACTGACACCAAGTATCAAAGACATAAACTGACACCCCGTAACTCAGACACACACGGACACCATGTAACAAAGACACAGACTTACACCAAGTAACACAGACACACACTGACACCCAGCAACACAGACACACACTTACACCAAGTAACAAAGACATACAATGACACCAAGTAACAAAGACATACACTTACACCAGGTAACAAAGACATACACTGACACCAAGTAACAAAGACATTCACTGATACCCAGTAACACAGACACACACTTACACCAAGTAACACAGACATACACTGACACCAAGTAACAAAGACATACACTGATACCCAGTAACACAGGCACACACTTACACCAAGTAACAAAGACAGACACTGATAGCCAGTAACACAGACACACACTTACACCAAGTAACAAAGACACACACTGATACCCAGTAACACAGACACAAACTTACACCAAGTAACACAGACACACACTGACACCCAGTAACACAGACACACACTTACACCAAGTAACAAAGACATACAATGACACCAAGTAACAAAGGCATACACTGACACCAAGTAACAAAGACATAAACTGACACCCAGTAACACAGACACACACGGACACCAAGTCACAAAGACAAACACTTACACCAAGTAACACAGACACACACTGACACCCAGTAACACAGACAAACACTTACACCAAGTAACAAAGACATACAATGACACCAAGTAACAAAGACATACACTTACACCAGGTAACAAAGACATACACTGACACCAAGTAACAAAGACATATACTGATACCCAGTAACACAGACACACACTTACACCAAGTAACACAGACACACACTGACACCCAGTAACACAGACACACACTTACACCAAGTAACAAAGACATGCACTGACACCAAGTATCAAAGACATAAACTGACACCCCGTAACTCAGACACACACGGACACCATGTAACAAAGACACAGACTTACACCAAGTAACACAGACACACACTGACACCCAGCAACACAGACACACACTTACACCAAGTAACAAAGACATACAATGACACCAAGTAACAAAGACATACACTTACACCAGGTAACAAAGACATACACTGACACCAAGTAACAAAGACATTCACTGATACCCAGTAACACAGACACACACTTACACCAAGTAACACAGACATACACTGACACCAAGTAACAAAGACATACACTGATACCCAGTAACACAGACACACACTTACACCAAGTAACAAAGACATACACTGACACCAAGTAAAAAAGACATACACTTACACCAAGTAACAAAGACATACACTGATACCCAGTAACACAGACACACACTTACACCAAGTAACAAAGACATACACTGATACCCAGTAACACAGACACATACTTATACCAAGTAGCACAGACATACACTGACACCAAGTAACAAAGACATACACTGATACCCAGTAACACAGACGCACACTTACACCAAGTGACAAAGACAGACAATGATACCCAGTATCACAGACACACACTTACAACAAGTAACAAAGACATGCACTGACACCAAGTATCAAAGACATAAACTGACACCCCGTAACTCAGACACACACGGACACCATGTAACAAAGACACAGACTTACACCAAGTAACACAGACACACACTGACACCCAGCAACACAGACACACACTTACACCAAGTAACAAAGACATACAATGACACCAAGTAACAAAGACATACACTTACACCAGGTAACAAAGACATACACTGACACCAAGTAACAAAGACATTCACTGATACCCAGTAACACAGACACACACTTACACCAAGTAACACAGACATACACTGACACCAAGTAACAAAGACATACACTGATACCCTATAACACAGGCACACACTTACACCAAGTAACAAAGACAGACACTGATAGCCAGTAACACAGACACACACTTACACCAAGTAACAAAGACACACACTGATACCCAGTAACACAGACACAAACTTACACCTAGTAACACAGACACACACTGACACCCAGTAACACAGACACACACTTACACCAAGTAACAAAGACATACAATAACACCAAGTAACAAAGGCATACACTGACACCAAGTAACAATGACATAAACTGACACCCAGTAACACAGACACACACGGACACCAAGTCACAAAGACAAACACTTACACCAAGTAACACAGACACACACTGACACCCAGTAACACAGACACACACTTACACCAAGTAACAAAGACATACAATGACACCAAGTAACAAAGACATACACTTACACCAGGTAACAAAGACATACACTGACACCAAGTAACAAAGACATATACTGATACCCAGTAACACAGACACACACTTACACCAAGTAACACAGACACACACTGACACCCAGTAACACAGACACACACTTACACCAAGTAACAAAGACATGCACTGACACCAAGTATCAAAGACATAAACTGACACCCCGTAACTCAGACACACACGGACACCATGTAACAAAGACACAGACTTACACCAAGTAACACAGACACACACTGACACCCAGCAACACAGACACACACTTACACCAAGTAACAAAGACATACAATGACACCAAGTAACAAAGACATACACTTACACCAGGTAACAAAGACATACACTGACACCAAGTAACAAAGACATTCACTGATACCCAGTAACACAGACACACACTTACACCAAGTAACACAGACATACACTGACACCAAGTAACAAAGACATACACTGATACCCAGTAACACAGGCACACACTTACACCAAGTAACAAAGACAGACACTGATAGCCAGTAACACAGACACACACTTACACCAAGTAACAAAGACACACACTGATACCCAGTAACACAGACACAAACTTACACCAAGTAACACAGACACACACTGACACCCAGTAACACAGACACACACTTACACCAAGTAACAAAGACATACAATGACACCAAGTAACAAAGGCATACACTGACACCAAGTAACAAAGACATAAACTGACACCCAGTAACACAGACACACACGGACACCAAGTCACAAAGACAAACACTTACACCAAGTAACACAGACACACACTGACACCCAGTAACACAGACACACACTTACACCAAGTAACAAAGACATACAATGACACCAAGTAACAAAGACATACACTTACACCAGGTAACAAAGACATACACTGACACCAAGTAACAAAGACATATACTGATACCCAGTAACACAGACACACACTTACACCAAGTAACACAGACACACACTGACACCCAGTAACACAGACACACACTTACACCAAGTAACAAAGACATACAATGACACCAAGTAACAAAGGCATACACTTACACCAGGTAACAAAGACATACACTGACACCAAGTAACAAAGACATACATTGATACCCAGTACCACAGACACACACTTACACCAAGTAACAAAGACATACACTTACACCTAGTAACAAAGACATATACTGACACCCAGTTACAAAGACATACACTGACACCCAGTAACACAGGCACACAGGACACCAAGTAACAAAGGCACACACTTACACCCAGTAACACAGGCACACATTGACACCCAGTAACACAAACAAACACACTGACACCAAGTGACACAGACATACACTGACACCAAGTAACAAAGAAATACACTGACACCAAGTAACACAGACACACACTTACACCAAGTAACACAAACACACACTGACCCCAGGTAACACAAACACACACTTACACCAAGTAACAAAGACATAAACTGACACCAAGTAACAAAGACACACACTTACACCAAGTAACCCAGACATAGACTGATACCAAGTAACAAAGACATACACTTACACCAAGTAACACAGACATACACTGACACCAAGTCACAAAGACACACACTGACACCCAGTAACAAAGACATACACTGACACCAAGTCACAAAGACATACACTGATACCCAGTAACACAGACACACACTTACACCAAGTAACACAGACATACACTGACACCAAGTAACAAAGACATACACTGATACCCAGTAACACAGACACACACTTACACAAAGTAAAAAAGACAGACACTGATACCCAGTAACACAGACACACACTTACACCAAGTAACACAAAGACATACACTGATACCCAGTAACACAGACACACACTTACACCAAGAAACACAGACATACACTGACACCAAGTAACAAAGACATACGCTGACACCCAGTAACACAGACACACAGGACACCAAGTAACAAAGACACACACTTACACCAAGTAACACAGGCACACACTGACACACAGTAACACAAACAAACACACTGACACCAAGTGACACAGACATACACTGACACCAAGTAACAAAGACATACACTGACACCAAGTAACACAGACACACACTTACACCAAGTAACAAAGACACACACTGGCACCCAGTAACAAAGACATACACTGACACCAGGTCACAAAGACATACACTGATACCCAGTAACACAGACACACATTTACACCAAGTAACACAGACATACACTGACACCAAATAACAAAGACATACACTGATACCCAGTAACACAGCCACACACTTACACAAAGTAAAAAAGACAGACACTGATACCCAGTAACACGGACACACACTTACACCAAGAAACACAGACATACACTGACACCAAGTAACAAAGACATCCACTGATACCCAGTAACACAGGCTCACACTTAGGGGGTGGGTGGGGGGGCACATTGGCGCAATCGTTAGCACCGCAGCGTCACAGCTCCAGGGACCCGGGTTAGATTCTGGGTAATGCCTGTGCGGAGTTTGCAAGTTCTCCCTGTGTCTGCTTGAGTTTCTTCCGGGTGCTCCGGTTTCCTCCCACATGCCAAAGATTTGCAGGTTGAAAGGTTAATTGGCCATCATAAATTGCCCCTAGTATAGGTAGGTGGTAGGGAAATATATAGGGACATGTGGGGATGTGATAGGAATACGGGATTAGTGTAGGATTAGTATAAATGGGTGGTTGATGGTCGGCACAGACACGGTTGGCGAAGGGCCTGTTTCAGTGCAGCATCACTAAACTAAATACTGACACCAAGTAACACAAACCAACACACACTGACACCCAGTAACATAGAGAAACACTGACACACAGTAACAAAGACATACACTGACACCCAGTAACACAGACACACAGGACACCAAGTAACAAAGACACGCACTTACACCAAGTAACACAGGCAAACACTGACACCCAGAAACACAAACAAACACACTGACACCAAGTGACACAGACATACACTGACACCAAGTAACAAAGACATACACTGACACCAAGTCACAAAGACACACACTGACACCCAGTAACAAAGACTTACACTGACACCAAGTCACAAAGACATACACTGATACCCAGTAACACAGACACACACTTACACCAAGTAACACAGACATACACTGACACCAAGTAACAAAGACATACACTGATACCCAGTAACACAGACACACACTTACACCATGTAACAAAGACATACACTGACACCCAGTAACACAGACACACACTTACACCAAGTAACAAAGACATGCACTGACACCAAGTAACAAAGACAGAAACTGACACCAAGTAACACAGACACACACGGACACCAAGTAACAAAGACACACACTTACACCAAGTAACACAGACACACACTGACACCCAGTAACACAGACACACACTTACACCAAGGTTACCAAGACATACACTGACACCAAGTAACAAAGACATACACTTACACCAAGTAACAAAGACATACACTGACACCAAGTAACAAAGACATACACTGATACCCAGTAACACAGACACACACTTACACCAAGTAAAACAGACATACACTGACACCAAGTAACAAAGACATACACTGATACCCAATAACACAGACACACACTTACACCAAGTAACAAAGACAGAAACTGATACCCAGTAACACAGACACACACTTACACCAAGTAACAAAGCAATACACTGACACCAAGTAACAAAGACATAAACTGACACCCAGTAACACAGACACACACGGACACCAAGTAACAAAGACACAAACTTACACCAAGTAACACAGACACACACTGACACCCAGTAACACAGACACACACTTACACCAAGTAACAAAGACATACACTGACACCAATTAACAAAGACATACACTTACACCAAGTAACAAAAACATGCACTGACACCAAGTAACAAAGACATGCACTGATACCCAGTTACACAGACACACACTCACACCAAGTAACAAGGACATACACTGATACTCACTAACACAGACACACACTTACAACAAGTAATAAAGACATACACTGACACCAAGTCACAAAGACAAACACTGACACCCAGTAACAAAGACATACACTGACACCAAGTCACAAAGACATACACTGATACACAGTTACACAGACACACACTTCCACCCAGTAACACAGACACACACTTACACCAAGTAACACAGGCATACACTGACAGCAAGTAACAAAGACAGACACTGATACCCAGTAACACAGACACACACTTACATCAAGTAACAAAGACATACTCTGACACCCAGTAACAAAGACAGACACTGACACCCAGTAACACAGACACACACGGACACCAAGTAACAAAGACACACACTTACACCAGGTAACACAGACACACACTGACACCCAGTCACACAGACACACACTTACACCAAATAACACAGACACACACTGACCCCCAGTAACACAGACATACACTGATACCCAGTGACACAGACACACACTTACACCAAGTAACACAGACATACACTGACACCAAGTAACAAAGACAAACACTGATACCCAGTAACACAGACACACACTTACACCAAGTAACAAAGACAGACACTGATAACAAGTAACACAGACACACTTACACTAAGTAACAAAGACATGCACTGACACCAAGTAACAAAGACAGAAACTGACACCCAGTAACACAGACATACACGGATACCAAGTAACACAGACACACACTTACACCAAGTAACACAGACACACACTGACACCCAGTAACACAGACACACACATACACCAAGTAACCAAGACATGCACTGACACCAAGTAACAAAGACATACACTTACACCAAGTAACAAAGACATACACTGACACCAAGTAACAAAGACATACACGGATACCCAGTAACACAGACACACACTTACACCAAGTAACAAAGACATGCACTGATACCCAGTAACACAGACACACACTTACACCAAGTAAAACAGGCATCCACTGACACCAAGTAACAAAGACATACACTGATACCCAATAACACAGACACACACTTACACCAAGTAACAAAGACAGAAACTGATACCCAGTAACACAGACACACACTTACACCAAGTAACAAAGTCATACACTGACACCAAGTAACAAAGACATGAACTGACACCCAGTAACACAGACACACACGGACACCAAGTAACAAAGACACAAACTTACACCAAGTAACACAGCCACACACTGACACCCAGTAACACAGACACACACTTACACCAAGTAACAAAGACATACACTGATACCCAGTAACACAGACACACACTTACACCAAGAAACACAGACATACACTGACACCAAGTAACAAAGACATACACTGATACCCAGTAACACAGGCACACACTTAGGGGGTGGGGGGGGGCACATTGGCGCAGTGGTTAGCACCGCAGCCTCACAGCTCCAGGGACCCGGGTTCGATTCTGGGTACTGCCTGTGCGGATTTTGCAAGTTCTCCCTGTGTCTGCGTGAGTTTCCTCCGGATGCTCCCGTTTCCTCCCACATGCCAGAGACTTGCAGGTTGATAGGTTAATTGGCCATCATAAATTGCCCCTAGTATAGGTAGGTGGTAGGGAAATATACAGGGACAGGTGGGGATGTGATAGAAATACGGGATTATTGTAGGATTAGTATAAATGGGTGGTTGATGTTCGGCACAGACTCGGTGGGCCGAATTGCCTGTTTAAGTGCTGTATCTCGAAACTAAACGAAATACTGACACCTAGTGTCACAGACACACACTAACACCCAGTAACACAAACAAACACACACTGACACCCAGTAACACAGAGAACCACTGATACACAGTAACAAAGACATACACTGACACCAAGTAACACAGACACACACTGACACCCAGTAACAAAGACATACACTGACATGAAGTCACAAAGACATACATTGATACCAAGTCACAAGGACAAACACTGATACACAGTAACACAGACACACACTGACACCAAGTAACGAAGGCATACACTTACACCAAGTAACAAAGACCTACACTGACACCAAGAAACAAAGACCGACAATTACACCAAGTAACAAAGACATACACTTACACCAAGTATTTTGACATACACTGAGACCCAGTAACAAAGACATACAGTGACACCCAGTAACACAGACACACACGGACATCAAGTAACAAAGACACACACTTACACCAAGGAACACAGACTCACAATGACACCCAGTAACACAGACACACACTTACACCAAGTAACACAGACATACACTGACACCAAGTAACAAAGACATACACTGATACCCAGTAACACAGACACACACTTACACCAAGTAACAAAGACAGACACTGATAACCAGTAACACAGACACACACTTACACCAATTAACAAAGACATACACTTACACCAAGGAACAAAGACACACACTTACACCAAGTAACACAGACATGCACTGACACCAAGTAACAAAGACAGACAATTACACCAATTAACAAAGACATACACTGTTACCCAGTAACAAAGACATACACTGACACCCAGTAACACAGACACACACGGACACCAAGTAACAAAGACACACACTTACACCAAGGAACACAGACTCACACTGACACCCAGTAACACAGACACACACTTACACCAAGTAACACAGGCATACACTGACACCAAGTAACAAAGACATGCACTGATACCCAGTAACACAGACACACACTTACACCAAGTAACAAAGACAGACACTGATAACCAGTAACACAGACACACACTTACACCAATTAACAAAGACATACACTGAGACCCAGTAACAAAGACATACACTGACACCCAGTAACACAGACACACACGGACACAAAGTAACAAAGACATAGACTTACACCAAGTAACACAGACTCACACTGACACCCAGTAACACAGACACACACTTACACCAAGTAACACAGACATACACTGACACCAAGTAACAGAGACATACACTGATACCCAGTAACACAGGCACACACTTACACCAAGTAACACAGACATACACTGACACCAAGTTGCAAAGACATACACTGACACCAAGTAACAAAGACATACACTTACACCAAGGAACAAAGACTAACACTTACACCAAGTAACACAGACATGCACTGACACCAAGTAACAAAGACAGACAATTACACCAAGTAACAAAGACATACACTCACACCATGTATTTTGACATACACTGACACCAAGTAACAAAGACATACTCTGACACCAAGTCACAAAGACACACACTGACACCCAGTAACACAGACACACACTGACACCAAGTAACACAGACACACACTGACCCCCAGTAACACAGACATACACTGATACCCAGTGACACAGACACACACTTACACCAAGTTACACATACATACACTGACACCAAGTAACAAAGACAAACACTGATACCCAGTAACACAGACACACACTTACACCAAGTAACAAAGACAGACACTGATAACAAGTAACACAGACACACACTTACACTAAGTAACAAAGACATGCACTGACACCAAGTAACAAAGACAGAAACTGACACCCAGTAACACAGACATACACGGACACCAAGTAACACAGACACACACTTACACCAAGTAACACAGACACACACTGACACCCAGTAACACAGACACACACATACACCAAGTAACCAAGACATGCACTGACACCAAGTAACAAAGACATACACTTACACCAAGTAACAAAGACATACACTGACACCAAGTAACAAAGACATACACGGATACCCAGTAACACAGACACACACTTACACAAAGTAACAAAGACATGCACTGATACCCAGTAACACAGGCACACACTTACACCAAGTAAAACAGACATCCACTGACACCAAGTAACAAAGACATACACTGATACCCAATAACACAGACACACACTTACACCAAGTAACAAAGACAGAAACTGATACCCAGTAACACAGACACACACTTACACCAAGTAACAAAGTCATACACTGACACCAAGTAACAAAGACATGAACTGACACCCAGTAACACAGACACACACGGACACCAAGTAACAAAGACACAAACTTACACCAAGTAACACAGCCACACACTGACACCCAGTAACACAGACACACACTTACACCAAGTAACAAAGACATACACTGACACCAATTAACAAAGACATACACTTACACCAAGTAACAAAGAAATGCACTGACACCAAGTAACAAAGACATACACTGATACCCAGTAACACAGACACACACTTACACCAATTAACAAAGACATACACTGATACCCAGTAACACAGACACACACTTACTCCAAGAAACACAGACATACACTGACACCAAGTAACAAAGACATACACTGATAGCCAGTAACACAGGCACACACTTAGGGGGTGGGGGGGGGGGGGCACATTGGCGCAGTAGTTAGCACCGCAGCCTCACAGCTCCAGGGACCCGGGTTCGATTCTGGGTACTGCCTGTGCGGAGTTTGCAAGTTCTCCCTGTGTCTGCGTGAGTTTCCTCCGGATGCTCCCGTTTCCTCCCACATGCCAGAGACTTGCAGGTTGATAGGTTAATTGGCCATCATAAATTGCCCCTAGTATAGGTAGGTGGTAGGGAAATATACAGGGACAGGTGGGGATGTGATAGAAATACGGGATTATTGTAGGATTAGTATAAATGGGTGGTTGATGTTCGGCACAGACTCGGTGGGCCGAAGGGCCTGTTTAAGTGCTGTATCTCTAAACTAAACGAAATACTGACACCTAGTGTCACAGACACACACTAACACCCAGTAACACAAACAAACACACACTGACACCCAGTAACACAGAGAACCACTGATACACAGTAACAAAGACATACACTGACACCAAGTAACACAGACACACACTGACACCCAGTAACAAAGACATACAGTGACATGAAGTCACAAAGACATACATTGATACCAAGTCACAAGGACATACACTGATACACAGTAACACTGAAACACACTGACACCAAGTAACGAAGGCATACACTTACACCAAGTATTTTGACATACACTGAGACCCAGTAACAAAGACATACAGTGACACCCAGTAACACAGACACACACGGACACCAAGTAACAAAGACACACACTTACACCAAGGAACACAGACTCACACTGACACCCAGCAACACAGGCAAACATTTACACCAAGTAACACAGGCATACACTGACACCAAGTAACAAAGACATACACTGATACCCAGTAACACAGACACACACTTACACCAAGTCACAAAGACAGACACTGATAACCAGTAACACAGACACACACTTACACCAATTAACAAAGACATACACTGAGACCCAGTAACAAAGACATACACTGACACCCTGTAACACAGACACACACGGACACCAAGTAACAAAGACACACACTTACACCAAGTAACACAGACTCACACTGACACCCAGTAACACAGACACACACTTACACCAAGTAACACAGACATACACTGACACCAAGTAACAAAGACATACACTGATACCCAGTAACACAGGCACACACTTACACCAAGTAACACAGACATACACTGACACCAAATTGCAAAGACATACACTGACAACAAGTAACAAAGACATACACTTACACCAAGGAACAAAGACACACACTTACACCAAGTAACACAGACATGCACTGACACCAAGTAACAAAGACAGACAATTACTCCAAGTAACAAAGACATACACTTACACCAAGAATCTTGACACACACTTACACCAATTAACAAAGACATACACTGATACCCAGTAACACAGACACACACTTACACCAAGAAACACAGACATACACTGACACCAAGTAACAAAGACATACACTGATACCCAGTAACACAGGCACACACTTAGGGGGTGGGGGGGGCTCATTGGCGCAGTGGTTAGCACCGCAGCCTCACAGCTCCAGGGACCCGGGTTCGATTCTGGGTACTGCCTGTGCGGATTTTGCAAGTTCTCCCTGTGTCTGCGTGAGTTTCCTCCGGATGCTCCCGTTTCCTCCCACATGCCAGAGACTTGCAGGTTGATAGGTTAATTGGCCATCATAAATTGCCCCTAGTATAGGTAGGTGGTAGGGAAATATACAGGGACAGGTGGGGATGTGATAGAAATACGGGATTATTGTAGAATTAGTATAAATGGGTGGTTGATGTTCGGCACAGACTCGGTGGGCCGAAGGGCCTGTTTAAGTGCTGTATCTCTAAACTAAACGAAATACTGACACCTAGTGTCACAGACACACACTAACACCCAGTAACACAAACAAACACACACTGACACCCAGTAACACAGAGAACCACTGATACACAGTAACAAAGACATACACTGACACCAAGTAACACAGACACACACTGACACCCAGTAACAAAGACATACACTGACATGAAGTCACAAAGACATACATTGATACCAAGTCACAAGGACATACACTGATACACAGTAACACAGACACACACTGACACCAAGTAACGAAGGCATACACTTACACCAAGTAACAAAGACCTACACTGACACCAAGAAACAAAGACCGACAATTACACCAAGTAACAAAGACATACACTTACACCAAGTATTTTGACATACACTGAGACCCAGTAACAAAGACATACAGTGACACCCAGTAACACAGACACACACGGACACCAAGTAACAAGGACACACACTTACACCAAGTAACACAGACATACACTGACACCAAGTAACAAAGACATACACTGATACCCAGGAACACAGACACACACTTACACCAAGTAACAAAGACAGACACTGATAACCAGTAACACAGACACACACTTACACCAATTAACAAAGACATACACTGAGACCCAGTAACAAAGACATACACTGACACCCAGTAACACAGACACACACGGACACCAAGTAACAAAGACACACACTTACACCAAGTAACACAGACTCACACTGACACCCAGTAACACAGACACACACTTACACCAAGTAACACAGACATACACTGACACCAAGCAACAAAGACATACACTGATACCCAGTAACACAGGCACACACTTACACCAAGTAACACAGACATACACTGACACCAAGTTGCAAAGACATACACTGACACCAAGTAACAAAGACATACACTTACCCCAAGGAACAAAGACACACACTTACACCAAGTAACACAGACATGCACTGACACCAAGTAACAAAGACAGACAATTACACCAAGTAACAAAGACATACACTTACACCAAGTATTTTGACATACACTGACACCAAGTAACAAAGACATACACTGATTCCCAGGAACACAGACACACACTGACACCAAGTAACAAAGACATACACTGACACCAAGTCACATAGACATACACTGACACCAAGAAACAAAGACAGACAATTACACCAAGTAACAAAGACATACACTTACACCAAGTATTTTGACATACACTGAGACCAAGTAACAAAGACATACACTGACACCCAGTAACACAAACACACACGGACACCAAGTCACAAAGACACACACTTACACCAAGGAACACAGACTCACACTGACACCCAGTAACACAGACACACACTTACACCAAGTAACACAGACATACACTGACACCAAGTAACAAAGACATACACTGATACCCAGTAACACAGACACACACGTACACCAAGTAACAAAGTCAGACACTGATAACCAGTAACACAGACACACACTTACACCAATTAACAAAGACATACACTGTTACCCAGTAACAAAGACATACACTGACACCCAGTAGCACAGACACACACGGACACCAAGTAACAAAGACACACACTTACACCAAGGAACACAGACTCACACTGACACCCAGTAACACAGACACACACTTACACCAAGTAACACAGGCATACACTGACACCAAGTAACAAAGACATACACTGATAACCAGTAACACAGACACACACTTACACCAATTAACAAAGACATACACTGAGACCCAGTAACAAAGACATACACTGACACCCAGTAACACAGACACACACGGACACCAAGTAACAAAGACATAGACTTACACCAAGTAACACAGACTCACACTGACACCCAGTAACACAGACACACACTTACACCAAGTAACACAGACATACGCTGACACCAAGTAACAAAGACATACACTGATACCCAGTAACACAGGCACACACTTACACCAAGTAACACAGACATACACTGACACCAAGTTGCAAAGACATACACTGACACCAAGTAACAAAGACATACACTTACACCAAGGAACAAAGACACACACTTACACCAAGTAACACAGAAATGCACTGACACCAAGTAACAAAGACAGACAATTACACCAAGTAACAAAGACATACACTTACACCATGTATTTTGACATACACTGACACCAAGTAACAAAGACATACACTGACACCAAGTCACAAAGACACACACTGACACCCAGTAACACAGACACACACTTACACCAAATAACACAGACACACACTGACCCCCAGTAACCCAGACATACACTGATACCCAGTGACACAGACACACACTTACACCACGTTACACAGACATACACTGACACCAAGTAACAAAGACTAACACTGATACCCAGTAACACAGACACACACTTACACCAAGTAACAAAGACAGACACTGATAACAAGTAACACAGACACACACTTACACTAAGTAACAAAGGCATGCACTGACACCAAGTAACAAAGACAGAAACTGACACCCAGTAACACAGACATACACGGACACCAAGTAACACAGACACACACTTACACCAAGTAACACAGACACACACTGACACCCAGTAACACAGACACACACATACACCAAGTAACCAAGACATGCACTGACACCAAGTAACAAAGACATACACTTACACCAAGTAACAAAGACATACACTGACACCAAGTAACAAAGACATACACGGATACCCAGTAACACAGACACACACTTACACCAAGTAACAAAGACATGCACTGATACCCAGTAACACAGACACACACTTACACCAAGTAAAACAGACATCCACTGACACCAAGTAACAAAGACATACACTGATACCCAGTAACACAGACACACACTTACACCAAGTAACAAAGACAGAAACTGATACCCAGTAACACAGACACACACTTACACCAAGTAACAAAGTCATACACTGACACCAAGTAACTAAGACATGAACTGACACCCAGTAACACAGACACACACGGACACCAAGTAACAAAGACACAAAATTACACCAAGTAACACAGCCACACACTGACACCCAGTAACACAGACACACACTTACACCAAGTAACAAAGACATACACTGACACCAATTAACAAAGACATACACTTACACCAAGTAACAAAGAAATGCACTGACACCCAGTAACAAAGACATACACTGATACCCAGTAACACAGACACACACTTACACCAATTAACAAAGACATACACTGATACCCAGTAACACAGACACACACTTACACCAAGAAACACAGACATACACTGACACCAAGTAACAAAGACATACACTGATACCCAGTAACACAGGCACACACTTAGGGGGTGGGGGGGGGCACATTGTCGCAGTGGTTAGCACCGCAGCCTCACAGCTCCAGGGACCCGTATTCGATTCTGGGTACTGCCTGTGCGGAGTTTGCAAGTTCTCCCTGTGTCTGCGTGAGTTTCCTCCGGATGCTCCCGTTTCCTCCCACATGCCAGAGACTTGCAGGTTGATAGGTTAATTGGCCATCATAAATTGCCCCTAGTATAGGTAGGTGGTAGGGAAATATACAGGGACAGGTGGGGATGTGATAGAAATACGGGATTATTGTAGGATTAGTATAAATGGGTGGTTGATGTTCGGCACAGACTCGGTGGGCCGAAGGGCCTGTTTAAGTGCTGTATCTCGAAACTAAACGAAATACTGACACCTAGTGTCACAGACACACACTAACACCCAGTAACACAAACAAACACACACTGACACCCAGTAACACAGAGAACCACTGATACACAGTAACAAAGACATACACTGACACCAAGTAACACAGACACACACTGACACCCAGTAACAAAGAAATACACTGACATGAAGTCACAAAGACATACATTGATACCAAGTCACAAGGACATACACTGATACACAGTAACACAGACACACACTGACACCAAGTAACGAAGGCATACACTTACACCAAGTAACAAAGACCTACACTGACACCAAGAAACAAAGACCGACAATTACACCAAGTAACAAAGACATACACTTACACCAAGTATTTTGACATACACTGAGACCCAGTAACAAAGACATACAGTGACACCCAGTAACACAGACACACACGGACACCAAGTAACAAAGACACACACTTACAGCAAGGAACACAGACTCACACTGACACCCAGTAACACATGCACACACTTACACCAAGTAACACAGGCATACACTGACTCCAAGTAACAAAGACATACACTGATACCCAGTAACACAGACACACACTTACACCAAGTAACAAAGACAGACACTGATAACCAGTAACACAGACACACACTTACACCAATTAACAAAGACATACACTGAGACCCAGTAACAAAGACATACACTGACACCCAGTAACACAGACACACACGGACACCAAGTAACAAAGACACACACATACACCAAGTAACACAGACTCACAATGACACCCAGTAACACAGACACACACTTACACCAAGTAACACAGACATACCCTGACACCAAGTAACAAAGACATACACTGATACCCAGTAACACAGGCACACACTTGCACCAAGTAACAGAGACATACACTGACACCAAATTGCAAAGACATACACTGACACCAAGTAACAAAGACATACACTTACACCAAGGAACAAAGAGACACACTTACACCAAGTAACACAGACATGCACTGACACCAAGTAACAAAGACAGACAATTACACCAAGTAACAAAGACATACACTTACACCAAGTATTTTGACATACACTGACACCAAGTAACAAAGACATACACTGATTCCCAGGAACACAGACACACACTTACACCAAGTAACAAAGACATACACTGACACCAAGTCACAAAGACACACACTGACACCCAGTAACAAAGACATACACTGACACCAAGTCACAAAGACATACACTGACACCAAGAAACAAAGACAGACAATTACACCAAGTAACAAAGACATACACTTACACCAAGTATTTTGACATACACTGAAACCCAGTAACAAAGACATACACTGACACCCAGTAACACAGACACACACGGACACCAAGTCACAAAGACACACACTTACACCAAGGAACACAGACTCACACTGACACCCAGTAACACAGACACACACTTACACCAAGTAACACAGACATACACTGACACCAAGTAACAAAGACATTCACTGATACCCAGTAACACAGACACACACTTACACCAAGTAACAAAGACAGACACTGATAACCAGTAACACAGACACACACTTACACCAAGTAACAAAGACATACACTGACACCAAGTCACAAAAACACACATTGACACCCAGTAACAAAGACATACACTGACACCAAGTCACAAAGACATACACTGATAACCATTAACACAGACACACACTTGCACCAAGTCACAAAGACACACACTGACACCCAGTAACACAGACATACACTGACACCAAGTAACACAGGCACACACTTACACCAAGTAACAAAGACATACAATGACACCAAGTAACACAGACACACACTTACACCAAGTAACACAAACACACACTTACACCAAGTAACACAAACACACACTTACACCAAGTAACAAGGACATACACTGACACCAAGTAACAAAGACACACACTTACACCAAGTAACACAGACATGGACTGACACCCAGTAACACAAACAAACACACTGACACCAAGAAACACAGATATACACAGCCACCAAGTAACAAAGACATACATTGATTCCCAGTAACACAGGCACACACTGGGAGGGGGGGCACATTGGCGCAATGGTTAGCACCGCAGCGTCGCAGCTCCAGGGACCCGGGTTCGATTCTGGGTACTGCCTGTGCGGAGTTTGCCAGTTCTCCCTGTGTCTGCGTGAGTTTCTTCCGGGTGCTCCGGTTTCCTCCCACATGCCAATGACTTGCAGGTTTATAGGTTAATTGGCCATCATAAATTGCCCCTAGTATAGGTAGGTGGTAGGGAAATATACAGGGACAGGTGGGGATGTGATAGAAATACGGGATTATTGTAGGATTAGTATAAATGGGTGGTTGATGTTCGGCACAGACTCGGTGGGCCGAAGGGCCTGTTTCAGTGCTGTATCACTAAACTAAATACTGACACCCAGTAACACAGACACACACGGACACCAAGTAACAAAGACACAGACTTACACCAAGGAACACAGACTCACACTGACACCCAGTAACACAGACACACACTTACACCAAGTAACACAGACATACACTGACACCAAGTAACAATGACATACACTGATGCCCAGTAACATAGACACACACTTACACCAAGTAACAAAGACAGACACTGATAACCAGTAACACAGACACACACTTACACCAATTAACAAAGACATACACTGAGACCCAGTAACAACGACATACACTGACACCCAGTAACACAGACACACACGGACACCAAGTAACAAAGACACACACATACACCAAGTAACACAGACTCACACTGACACCCAGTAACACAGACACACACTTACACCAAGTAACACAGACATACACTGACACTAAGTAACAAAGACATACACTGATACCCATTAACACAGGCACACACTTACACCAAGTAACACAGACATACACTGACACCAAGTTGCAAAGACATACACTGACACCAAGTAACAAAGACATACACTTACACCAAGGAACAAAGACACACACTTACACCAAGTAACACAGACATGCACTGACACCAAGTAACAAAGACAGACAATTACACCAAGTAACAAAGACATACACTTACACCAAGTATTTTGACATACACTGACACCAAGTAACAAAGACATACACTGATTCCCAGGAACACAGATACACACTTACACCAAGTAACAAAGACAAACACTGACACCAAGTCACAAAGACACGCACTGACACCCTGTAACAAAGACATACACTGTCACCAAGTCACAAAGACTTACACTGATACCCATTAACACAGACACACACTTACACCAAGTAAGACAGACATACACTGACACCAAGAAACAAAGACAGACAATTACACCAAGTAACAAAGACATAAACTTACACCAAGTATTTTGACATACACTGAGACCCAGTAACAAAAACATACACTGACACCCAGTAACACAGACACACATGGACACCAAGTAACAAAGACACACACTTACACCAAGGAACACAGACTCACACTGACACCCAGTAACACAGACACACACTTACACCAAGTAACACAGACATACACTGACACCAAGTAACAATGACATACACTGATGCCCAGTAACATAGACACACACTTACACCAAGTAACAAAGACAGACACTGATAACCAGTAACGCAGACACACACTTACACCAATTAACAAAGACATACACTGAGACCCAGTAACAACGACATACACTGACACCCAGTAACACAGACACACACGGACACCAAGTAACAAAGACACACACATACACCAAGTAACACAGACTCACACTGACTCCCAGTAACACAGACACACACTTACACCAAGTAACACAGACATACACTGACACTAAGTAACAAAGACATACACTGATACCCATTAACACAGGCACACACTTACACCAAGTAACACAGACATACACTGACACCAAGTTGCAAAGACATACACTGACACCAAGTAACAAAGACATACACTTACACCAAGGAACAAAGACACACACTTACACCAAGTAACACAGACATGCACTGACACCAAGTAACAAAGACAGACAATTACACCAAGTAACAAAGACATACACTTACACCAAGTATTTTGACATACACTGACACCAAGTAACAAAGACATACACTGATTCCCAGGAACACAGATACACACTTACACCAAGTAACAAAGACAAACACTGACACCAAGTCACAAAGACACGCACTGACACCCTGTAACAAAGACATACACTGTCACCAAGTCACAAAGACTTACACTGATACCCATGAACACAGACACACACTTACACCAAGTAAGACAGACATACACTGACACCAAGTATCAAAGACATACACTGATACCCAGTAACACAGACACACAATTACACCAAGTAACAAAGACAGACACTGACACTCATTAACACAGACACACACTTACACCAAGTAGCAAAGAATACACTGACACCCAGTAACAAAGACATACACGGACACCAAGTAACAAAGACACACACTCAACAACAAGTAACACAGACACACACTGACACCCAGAAACCCAGACACACACTTACACCAAGTAACAATGACACACACTGACACCAAGTAACAAAGACATGCACTTACACCAAGTAACAAAGACATACACTGACACCAAGTAACAAAGACATACACTGATACCCAGTAACACAGGCACACACTTACACCAAGTAACACAGTCATACACTGACACCAAGTAACAAAGACACACACTGACACCAAGTATTTTGACATACACTGAGACCCAGTAACAAAGACATACAGTGACACCCAGTAACACAGACACACACGGACACCAAGTAACAAAGACACACACTTACAGCAAGGAACACAGACTCACACTGACACCCAGTAACACATGCACACACTTACACCAAGTAACACAGGCATACACTGACACCAAGTAACAAAGACATACACTGATACCCAGTAACACAGACACACACTTACACCAAGTAACAAAGACAGACACTGATAACCAGTAACACAGACACACACTTACACCAATTAACAAAGACATACACTGAGACCCAGTAACAAAGACATACACTGACACCCAGTAACACAGACACACACGGACACCAAGTAACAAAGACACACACTTACACCAAGTAACACAGACTCACACTGACACCCAGTAACACAGACACACACTTACACCAAGTAACACAGACATACCCTGACACCAAGTAACAAAGACATACACTGATACCCAGTAACACAGGCACACACTTACACCAAGTAACACAGACATACACTGACACCATATTGCAAAGACATAGACTGACACCAAGTAACAAAGACATACACTTACACCAAGGAACAAAGACACACACTTACACCAAGTAACACAGACATGCACTGACACCAAGTAACAAATACAGACAACTACACCAAGTAACAAAGACATACACTTACACCAAGTATTTTGACATACACTGACACCAAGTAACAAAGACATACACTGATTCCCAGGAACACAGACACACACTTACACCAAGTAACAAAGACATACACTGACACCAAGTCACAAAGACACACATTGACACCCAGTAACAAAGACATACACTGACACCAAGTCACAAAGACATACACTGACACCAAGAAACAAAGACAGACAATTACACCAAGTAACAAAGACATACACTTACACCAAGTATTTTGACATACACTGAAACCCAGTAACAAAGACATACACTGACACCCAGTAACACAGACACACACGGACACCAAGTCACAAAGACACACACTTACACCAAGGAACACAGACTCACACTGACACCCAGTAACACAGACACACACTTACACCAAGTAACACAGACATACACTGACACCAAGTAACAAAGACATTCACTGATACCCAGTAACACAGACACACACTTACACCAAGTAACAAAGACAGACATTGATAACCAGTAACACAGACACACACTTACACCAATTAACAAAGACATACACTGAGACCCAGTAACAAAGACATACACTGACACCCAGTAACACAGACACACACGGACACCAAGTAACAAAGACACACACTTACACCAAGTAACACAGACTCACACTTACACCCAGTAACACAGACACACACTTACACCAAGTAACACAGACATACACTGACACCAAGTAACAAAGACATACACTGATACCCAGTAACACAGGCACACACTTACACCAAGTAACACAGACATACACTGACACCAATTTGCAAAGACATACACTGACACCAAGTAACAAAGACATACACTTACACCAAGGAACAAAGACACACACTTACACCAAGTAACACTGACATGCACTGACACCAAGTAACAAAGACAGACAATTACACCAAGTAACAAAGACATACACTTACACCAAGTATTTTGACATACACTGACACCAAGTAACAAAGACATACACTGATACCCAGTAACACAGACACACACTTACACCAAGTAACAAAGACATACACTGACACCAAGTCACAAAGACACACATTGACACCCAGTAACAAAGACATACACTGACACCAAGTCACAAAGACATACACTGATAACCATTAACACAGACACACACTTACACCAAGTCACAAAGACACACACTGACACCCAGTAACACAGACATACACTGACACCAAGTAACACAGACACACACTTACACCAAGTAACAAAGACATACAATGACACCAAGTAACACAGACACACACTTACACCAAGTAACACAAAAACACACTTACACCAAGTAACACAAACACACACTTACACCAAGTAACAAGGACATACACTGACACCAAGTAACAAAGACACACACTTACACCAAGTAACACAGACATGGACTGACACCCAGTAACACAAACAAACACACTGACACCAAGTAACACAGATATACACTGCCACCAAGTAACAAAGACATACATTGATACCCAGTAACACAGGCACACACTGGGAGGGGGGGCACATTGGCGCAATGGTTAGCACCGCAGCGTCGCAGCTCCAGGGACCCGGGTTCGATTCTGGGTACTGCCTGTGCGGAGTTTGCCAGTTCTCCCTGTGTCTGCGTGAGTTTCTTTCGGGTGCTCCGGTTTCCTCCCACATGCCAAAGAGTTGCAGGTTTATAGGTTAATTGGCCATCATAAATTGCCCCTAGTATAGGTAGGTGGTAGGGAAATATACAGGGACAGGTGGGGATATGATAGAAATACGGGATTATTGTAGGATTAGTATAAATGGGTGGTTGATGTTCGGCACAGACTCGGTGGGCCGAAGGGCCTGTTTCAGTGCTGTATCTCGAAACTAAACGAAATACTGACACCTAGTGTCACAGACACACACTAACACCCAGTAACACAAACAAACACACACTGACACCCAGTAACACAGAGAACCACTGATACACAGTAACAAAGACATACACTGACACCAAGTAACACAGACACACACTGACACCCAGTAACAAAGACATACACTGACACCAAGTCACAAAGACATACATTGATACCAAGTCACAAGGACATACACTGATACCCAGTAACACAGACACACACTGACACCAATTAACGAAGGCATACACTTACACCAAGTAACAAAGACCTACACTGACACCAAGAAACAAAGACAGACAATTACACCAAGTAACAAAGACATACACTTACACCAAGTATTTTGACATACACTGAGACCCAGTAACAAAAACATACACTGACACCCAGTAACACAGACACACACGGACACCAAGTAACAAAGACACACACTTACACCAAGGAACACAGACTCACACTGACACCCAGTAACACAGACACACACTTACACCAAGTAACACAGACATACACTGACAACAAGTAACAATGACATACACTGATACCCAGTAACATAGACACACACTTACACCAAGTAACAAAGACAGACACTGATAACCAGTAACACAGACACACACTTACACCAATTAACAAAGACATACACTGAGACCCAGTAACAAAGACATACACTGACACCCAGTAACACAGACACACACTTACACCAAGTAACACAGACACACACGGACACCAAGTAACAAAGACACATACATACACCAAGTAACACAGACTCACACTGACACCCAGTAACACAGACACACACTTACACCAAGTAACACAGACATACACTGACACTAAGTAACAAAGACATACACTGATACCCATTAACACAGGCACACACTTACACCAAGTAACACAGACATACAGTGACACCAAGTTGCAAAGACATACACTGACACCAAGTAACAAAGACATACACTTACACCAAGGAACAAAGACACACACTTACACCAAGTAACACAGACATGCACTGACACCAAGTAACAAAGACAGACAATTACACCAAGTAACAAAGACATACACTTACACCAAGTATTTTGACATACACTGACACCAAGTAACAAAGACATACACTGATTCCCAGGAACACAGATACACACTTACAAAAAGTAACAAAGACAAACACTGACACCAAGTCACAAAGACACGCACTGACACCCTGTAACAAAGACATACACTGTCACCAAGTCACAAAGACTTACACTGATTCCCATTAACACAGACACACACTTACACCAAGTAAGACAGACATACACTGACACCAAGTATCAAAGACATACACTGATACCCAGTAACACAGACACACACTTACACCAAGTAACAAAGACAGACACTGACACTCATTAACACAGACACACACTTACACCATGTAGCAAAGAATACACTGACACCCAGTAACAAAGACATACACGGACACCAAGTAGCAAAGACACACACTTACAACAAGTAACACAGACACACACTGACACCCAGTAACCCAGACACACACTTACACCAAGTAACAATGACACACACTGACACCAAGTAACAAAGACATGCACTTACACCAAGTAACAAAGACATACACTGACACCAAGTAACAAAGACATACTCTGATACCCAGTCACACAGACACACACATACACCAAGTAACAAAGACATACACTGACACCAAGTCACAAAGAAACACACTGACACACAGTAACAAAGACATACACTGACACCAAGTCACAAAGACATACACTGATACCCAGTAACACAGACACACACTTACACCAAGTAACACGGACATACACTGACACCAAGTAACAAAGACATACACTGATACCCAGTAACACAGACACACACTTACACCAAGTAACAACGACAGACACTGATACCCAGTAACACAGACACAAACTTACACCAAGTAACAAAGACATACACTGACACCCAGTAACAAAGACATACACTGACACCCAGTAACACAGACACACACGGACACCAAGTAACAAAGACACACACGGACACCAAGTAAATATGACACACACTTACACCAAGTAACACAGACACACACTGACACCCAGTAACATAGACACACACTTACACCAAATAACACAGACATACACTGACACCAAGTAACAAAGACATACACTGATACCCAGTAACACAGGCACACACTTACACCAAGTAACACAGTCATACACTGACACCAAGTAACAAAGACACACACTGACACCAAGTATTTTGACATACACTGAGACCCAGTAACAAAGACATACAGTGACAGCCAGTAACACAGACACACACGGACACCAAGTAACAAAGACACACACTTACAGCAAGGAACACAGACTCACACTGACACCCAGTAACACATGCACACATTTACACCAAGTAACACAGGCATACACTGACACCAAGTAACAAAGACATACACTGATACCCAGTAACACAGACACACACTTACACCAAGTAACAAAGACAGACACTGATAACCAGTAAGACAGACACACACTTACACCAATTAACAAAGACATACACTGAGACCCAGTAACAAAGACATACACTGACACCCAGTAACACAGACACACACGGACACCAAGTAACAAAGACACACACTTACACCAAGTAACACAGACTCACACTGACACCCAGTAACACAGACACACACTTACACCAAGTAACACAGACATACCCTGACACCAAGTAACAAAGACATACACTGATACCCAGTAACACAGGCACACACTTACACCAAGTAACACAGACATACACTGACACCATATTGCAAAGACATAGACTGACACCAAGTAACAAAGACATACACTTACACCAAGGAACAAAGACACACACTTACACCAAGTAACACAGACATGCACTGACACCAAGTAACAAAGACAGACAACTACACCAAGTAACAAAGACATACACTTACACCAAGTATTTTGACATACACTGACACCAATTAACAAAGACATACACTGATTCCCAGGAACACAGACACACACTTACACCAAGTAACAAAGACATACACTGACACCAAGTCACAAAGACACACATTGACACCCAGTAACAAAGACATACACTGACACCAAGTCACAAAGACATACACTGACACCAAGAAACAAAGACAGACAATTACACCAAGTAACAAAGACATACACTTACACCAAGTATTTTGACATACACTGAAACCCAGTAACAAAGACATACACTGACACCCAGTAACACAGACACACACGGACACCAAGTCACAAAGACACACACTTACACCAAGGAACACAGACTCACACTGACACCCAGTAACACAGACACACACTTACACCAAGTAACACAGACATACACTGACACCAAGTAACAAAGACATTCACTGATACCCAGTAACACAGACACACACTTACACCAAGTAACAAAGACAGACACTGATAACCAGTAACACAGACACACACTTACACCAATTAACAAAGACATACACTGAGACCCAGTAACAAAGACATACACTGACACCCACAAACACAGACACACACGGACACCAAGTAACAAAGACACACACTTACACCAAGTAACACAGACTCACACTTACACCCAGTAACACAGACACACACTTACACCAAGTAACACAGACATACACTGACACCAAGTAACAAAGACATACACTGATACCCAGTAACACAGGCACACACTTACACCAAGTAACACAGACATACACTGACACCAATTTGCAAAGACATACACTGACACCAAGTAACAAAGACATACACTTACACCAAGGAACAAAGACACACACTTACACCAAGTAACACTGACATGCACTGACACCAAGTAACAAAGACAGACAATTACACCAAGTAACAAAGACATACACTTACACCAAGTATTTTGACATACACTGACAACAAGTAACAAAGACATACACTGATACCCAGTAACACAGACACACACTTACACCAAGTAACAAAGACATACACTGACACCAAGTCACAAAGACACACATTGACACCCAGTAACAAAGACATACACTGACACCAAGTCACAAAGACATACACTGATAACCATTAACACAGACACACACTTACACCAAGTCACAAAGACACACACTGACACCCAGTAACACAGACATATACTGACACCAAGTAACACAGACACACACTTACACCAAGTAACAAAGACATACAATGACACCAAGTAACACAGACACACACTTACACCAAGTAACACAAAAACACACTTACACCAAGTAACACAAACACACACTTACACCAAGTAACAAGGACATACACTGACACCAAGTAACAAAGACACACACTTACACCAAGTAACACAGACATGGACTGACACCCAGTAACACAAACAAACACACTGACACCAAGTAACACAGATATACACTGCCACCAAGTAACAAAGACATACATTGATACCCAGTAACACAGGCACACACTGGGAGGGGGGGCACATTGGCGCAATGGTTAGCACCGCAGCGTCGCAGCTCCAGGGACCCGGGTTCGATTCTGGGTACTGCCTGTGCGGAGTTTGCCAGTTCTCCCTGTGTCTGCGTGAGTTTCTTTCGGGTGCTCCGGTTTCCTCCCACATGCCAAAGAGTTGCAGGTTTATAGGTTAATTGGCCATCATAAATTGCCCCTAGTATAGGTAGGTGGTAGGGAAATATACAGGGACAGGTAGGGATATGATAGAAATACGGGATTATTGTAGGATTAGTATAAATGGGTGGTTGATGTTGGGCACAGACTCGGTGGGCCGAAGGGCCAGTTTCAGTGCTGTATCTCGAAACTAAACGAAATACTGACACCTAGTGTCACAGACACACACTAACACCCAGTAACACAAACAAACACACACTGACACCCAGTAACACAGAGAACCACTGATACACAGTAACAAAGACATACACTGACACCAAGTAACACAGACACACACTGACACCCAGTAACAAAGACATACACTGACACCAAGTCACAAAGACATACATTGATACCAAGTCACAAGGACATGCACTGATACCCAGTAACACAGACACACACTGACACCAAGTAACGAAGGCATACACTTACACCAAGTAACAAAGACCTACACTGACACCAAGAAACAAAGACAGACAATTACACCAAGTAACAAAGACATACACTTACACCAAGTATTTTGACATACACTGAGACCCAGTAACAAAAACATACACTGACACCCAGTAACACAGACACACACGGACACCAAGTAACAAAGACACACACTTACACCAAGGAACACAGACTCACACTGACACCCAGTAACACAGACACACACTTACACCAAGTAACACAGACATACACTGACAACAAGTAACAATGACATACACTGATACCCAGTAACATAGACACACACTTACACCAAGTAACAAAGACAGACACTGATAACCAGTAACACAGACACACACTTACACCAATTAACAAAGACATACACTGAGACCCAGTAACACAGACACACACTTACACCAAGTAACACAGACATACACTGACACTAAGTAACAAAGACATACACTGATACCCATTAACACAGGCACACACTTACACCAAGTAACACAGACATACACTGACACCAAGTTGCAAAGACATACACTGACACCAAGTAACAAAGACATACACTTACACCAAGGAACAAATACACACACTTACACCAAGTAACACAGACATGCACTGACACCAAGTAACAAAGACAGACAATTACACCAAGTAACAAAGACATACACTTACACCAAGTATTTTGACATACACTGACACCAAGTAACAAAGACATACACTGATTCCCAGGAACACAGATACACACTTACACCAAGTAACAAAGACAAACACTGACACCAAGTCACAAAGACACGCACTGACACCCTGTAACAAAGACACACACTGTCACCAAGTCACAAAGACTTACATGGATACCCATTAACACAGACACACACTTACACCAAGTAAGACAGACATACACTGACACCAAGTATCAAAGACATACACTGATACCCAGTAACACAGACACACACTTACACCAAGTAACAAAGACAGACACTGACACTCATTAACACAGACACACACTTACACCAAGTAGCAAAGAATACACTGACACCCAGTAACAAAGACATACACGGACACCAAGTAGCAAAGACACACACTTACAACAAGTAACACAGACACACACTGACACCCAGTAACCCAGACACACACTTACACCAAGTAACAATGACACACACTGACACCAAGTAACAAAGACATGCACTTACACCAAGTAACAAAGACATACACTGACACCAAGTAACAAAGACATACTCTGATACCCAGTCACACAGACACACACATACACCAAGTAACAAAGACATACACTGACACCAAGTCACAAAGAAACACACTGACACACAGTAACAAAGACATACACTGACACCAAGTCACAAAGACATACACTGATACCCAGTAACACAGACACACACTTACACCAAGTAACACGGACATACACTGACACCAAGTAACAAAGACATACACTGATACCCAGTAACACAGACACACACTTACACCAAGTAACAACGACAGACACTGATACCCAGTAACACAGACACAAACTTACACCAAGTAACAAAGACATACACTGACACCAAGTAACAAAGACATACACTGACACCCAGTAACACAGACACACACGGACACCAAGTAACAAAGACACACACGGACACCAAGTAAATATGACACACACTTACACCAAGTAACACAGACACACACTGACACCCAGTAACATAGACACACACTTACACCAAATAACACAGACATACACTGACACCAAGTAACAAAGACATACACTGATACCCAGTAACACAGGCACACACTTACACCAAGTAACACAGTCATACACTGACACCAAGTAACAAAGACACACACTGACACCAAGTATTTTGACATACACTGAGACCCAGTAACAAAGACATACAGTGACAGCCAGTAACACAGACACACACGGACACCAAGTAACAAAGACACACACTTACAGCAAGGAACACAGACTCACACTGACACCCAGTAACACATGCACACACTTACACCAAGTAACACAGGCATACACTGACACCAAGTAACAAAGACATACACTGATACCCAGTAACACAGACACACACTTACACCAAGTAACAAAGACAGACACTGATAACCAGTAACACAGACACACACTTACACCAATTAACAAAGACATACACTGAGACCCAGTAACAAAGACATACACTGACACCCAGTAACACAGACACACACGGACACCAAGTAACAAAGACACACACTTACACCAAGTAACACAGACTCACACTGACACCCAGTAACACAGACACACACTTACACCAAGTAACACAGACATACCCTGACACCAAGTAACAAAGACATACACTGATACCCAGTAACACAGGCACACACTTACACCAAGTAACACAGACATACACTGACACCATATTGCAAAGACATAGACTGACACCAAGTAACAAAGACATACACTTACACCAAGGAACAAAGACACACACTCACACCAAGTAACACAGACATGCACTGACACCAAGTAACAAAGACAGACAACTACACCAAGTAACAAAGACATACACTTACACCAAGTATTTTGACATACACTGACACCAAGTAACAAAGACATACACTGATTCCCAGGAACACAGACACACACTTACACCAAGTAACAAAGACATACACTGACAGCAAGTCACAAAGACACACATTGACACCCAGTAACAAAGACATACACTGACACCAAGTCACAAAGACATACACTGACACCAAGAAACAAAGACAGACAATTACACTAAGTAACAAAGACATACACTTACACCAAGTATTTTGACATACACTGAAACCCAGTAACAAAGACATACACTGACACCCAGTAACACAGACACACACGGACACCAAGTCACAAAGACACACACTTACACCAAGGAACACAGACTCACACTGACACCCAGTAACACAGACACACACTTACACCAAGTAACACAGACATACACTGACACCAAGTAACAAAGACATTCACTGATACCCAGTAACACAGACACACACTTACACCAAGTAACAAAGACAGACACTGATAACCAGTAACACAGACACACACTTACACCAATTAACAAAGACATACACTGAGACCCAGTAACAAAGACATACACTGACACCCAGTAACACAGACACACACGGACACCAAGTAACAAAGACACACACTTACACCAAGTAACACAGACTCACACTTACACCCAGTAACACAGACACACACTTACACCAAGTAACACAGACATACACTGACACCAAGTAACAAAGACATACACTGATACCCAGTAACACAGGCACACACTTACACCAAGTAACACAGACATACACTGACACCAATTTGCAAAGACATACACTGACACCAAGTAACAAAGACATACACTTACACCAAGGAACAAAGACACACACTTACACCAAGTAACACTGACATGCACTGACACCAAGTAACAAAGACAGACAATTACACCAAGTAACAAAGACATACACTTACACCAAGTATTTTGACATACACTGACACCAAGTAACAAAGACATACACTGATACCCAGTAACACAGACACACACTTACAAAAAGTAACAAAGACATACACTGACACCAAGTCACAAAGACACACATTGACACCCAGTAACAAAGACATACACTGACACCAAGTCACAAAGACATACACTGATAACCATTAACACAGACACACACTTACACCAAGTCACAAAGACACACACTGACACCCAGTAACACAGACATACACTGACACCAAGTAACACAGACACACACTTACACCAAGTAACAAAGACATACAATGACACCAAGTAACACAGACACACACTTACACCAAGTAACACAAACACACACTTACACCAAGTAACACAAACACACACTTACGCCAAGTAACAAGGACATACACTGACACCAAGTAACAAAGACACACACTTACACCAAGTAACACAGACATGGACTGACACCCAGTAACACAAACAAACACACTGACACCAAGTAACACAGATATACACTGCCACCAAGTAACAAAGACATACATTGATACCCAGTAACACAGGCACACACTGGGAGGGGGGGCACATTGGCGCAATGGTTAGCACCGCAGCGTCGCAGCTCCAGGGACCCGGGTTCGATTCTGGGTACTGCCTGTGCGGAGTTTGCCAGTTCTCCCTGTGTCTGCGTGAGTTTCCTCCGGGTGCTCCGGTTTCCTCCCACATGCCAAAGATTTGCAGGTTGATAGGTTAATTGGCCATCATAAATTGCCCCTAGTATAGGTAGGTGGTAGGGAAATATACAGGGACAGGTGGGGATGTGATAGAAATACGGGATTATTGTAGGATTAGTATAAATGGGTGGTTGATGTTCGGCACAGACTCGGTGGGCCGAAGGGCCTGTTTCAGTGCTGTATCTCGAAACTAAACGAAATACTGACACCTAGTGTCACAGACACACACTAACACCCAGTAACACAAACAAACACACACTGACACCCAGTAACACAGAGAACCACTGATACACAGTAACAAAGACATACACTTACACCAAGTAACACAGACACACACTGACACCCAGTAACAAAGACATACACTGACACCAAGTCACAAAGACATACATTGATACCAAGTCACAAGGACATACACTGATACCCAGTAACACAGACACACACTGACACCAAGTAACGAAGGCATACACTTACACCAAGTAACAAAGACCTACACTGACACCAAGAAACAAAGACAGACAATTACACCAAGTAACAAAGACATACACTTACACCAAGTATTTTGACATACACTGAGACCCAGTAACAAAAACATACACTGACACCCAGTAACACAGACACACACGGACACCAAGTAACAAAGACACACACTTACACCAAGGAACACAGACTCACACTGACACCCAGTAACACAGACACACACTTACACCAAGTAACACAGACATACACTGACAACAATTAACAATGACATACACTGATACCCAGTAACATAGACACACACTTACACCAAGTAACAAAGACAGACACTGATAACCAGTAACACAGACACACACTTACACCAATTAACAAAGACATACACTGAGACCCAGTAACAAAGACATACACTGACACCCAGTAACACAGACACACACTTACACCAAGTAACACAGACATACACTGACACCAAGTAACAAAGACATACACTGATACCCAGTAACACAGGCACACACTTACACCAAGTAACACAGACATACACTGACACCAATTTGCAAAGACATACACTGACACCAAGTAACAAAGACATACACTTACACCAAGGAACAAAGACACACACTTACACCAAGTAACACTGACATGCACTGACACCAAGTAACAAAGACAGACAATTACACCAAGTAACAAAGACATACACTTACACCAAGTATTTTGACATACACTGACACCAAGTAACAAAGACATACACTGATACCCAGTAACACAGACACACACTTACAAAAAGTAACAAAGACATACACTGACACACATTGACACCCAGTAACAAAGACATACACTGACACCAAGTCACAAAGACATACACTGATAACCATTAACACAGACACACACTTACACCAAGTCACAAAGACACACACTGACACCCAGTAACACAGACATACACTGACACCAAGTAACACAGACACACACTTACACCAAGTAACAAAGACATACAATGACACCAAGTAACACAGACACACACTTACACCAAGTAACACAAACACACACTTACACCAAGTAACACAAACACACACTTACACCAAGTAACAAGGACATACACTGACACCAAGTAACAAAGACACACACTTACACCAAGTAGCACAGACATGGACTGACACCCAGTAACACAAACAAACACACTGACACCAAGTAACACAGATATACACTGCCACCAAGTAACAAAGACATACATTGATACCCAGTAACACAGGCACACACTGGGAGGGGGGGCACATTGGCGCAATGGTTAGCACCGCAGCGTCGCAGCTCCAGGGACCCGGGTTCGATTCTGGGTACTGCCTGTGCGGAGTTTGCCAGGTCTCCCTGTGTCTGCGTGAGTTTCCTCCGGGTGCTCCGGTTTCCTCCCACATGCCAAAGATTTGCAGGTTGATAGGTTAATTGGCCATCATAAATTGCCCCTAGTATAGGTAGGTGGTAGGGAAATATACAGGGACAGGTGGGGATGTGATAGAAATACGGGATTATTGTAGGATTAGTATAAATGGGTGGTTGATGTTCGGCACAGACTCGGTGGGCCGAAGGGCCTGTTTCAGTGCTGTATCTCGAAACTAAACGAAATACTGACACCTAGTGTCACAGACACACACTAACACCCAGTAACACAAACAAACACACACTGACACCCAGTAACACAGAGAACCACTGATACACAGTAACAAAGACATACACTTACACCAAGTAACACAGACACACACTGACACCCAGTAACAAAGACATACACTGACACCAAGTCACAAAGACATACATTGATACCAAGTCACAAGGACATACACTGATACCCAGTAACACAGACACACACTGACACCAAGTAACGAAGGCATACACTTACACCAAGTAACAAAGACCTACACTGACACCAAGAAACAAAGACAGACAATTACACCAAGTAACAAAGACATACACTTACACCAAGTATTTTGACATACACTGAGACCCAGTAACAAAAACATACACTGACACCCAGTAACACAGACACACACGGACACCAAGTAACAAAGACACACACTTACACCAAGGAACACAGACTCACACTGACACCCAGTAACACAGACACACACTTACACCAAGTAACACAGACATACACTGACAACAATTAACAATGACATACACTGATACCCAGTAACATAGACACACACTTACACCAAGTAACAAAGACAGACACTGATAACCAGTAACACAGACACACACTTACACCAATTAACAAAGACATACACTGAGACCCAGTAACAAAGACATACACTGACACCCAGTAACACAGACACACACTTACACCAAGTAACACAGACATACACTGACACCAAGTAACAAAGACACACACTTTCACCAAGTAACACAGACTCACACTGACACCCAGTAACACAGACACACACTTACACCAAGTAACACAGACATACACTGTCACCAAGTAACAAAGACATACACTGATACCCATTAACACAGGCACACACTTACACCAAGTAACACAGACATACACTGACACCAAGTTGCAAAGACACACACTGACACCAAGTAACAAAGACATACACTTACACCAAGGAACAAAGACACACACTTACACCAAGTAACACAGACATGCACTGACACCAAGGAACAAAGACAGACAATTACACCAAGTAACAAAGACATACACTTACACCAATTATTTTGACATACACTGACACCAAGTAACAAAGACATACACTGATTCCCAGGAACACAGATACACACTTACACCAAGTAACAAAGACATACACTGACACCAAGTCACAAAGACACGCACTGACACCCAGTAACAAAGACATACACTGTCACCAAGTCACAAAGACTTACACTGATACCCATTAACACAGACACACACTTACACCAAGTAAGACAGACATACACTGACACCAAGTATCAAAGACATACACTGATACCCAGTAACACAGACACACACTTACACCAATTAACAAAGACATACACTGACACCAAGTAACAAAGACATACACTGATACCCAGTAACACAGGCACACACTTACACCAAGTAACACATACATACACTGACACCAAGTTGCAAAGACATACACTGACACCAAGTAACAAAGACATACACTTACACCAAGTAACACAGACATGCACTGACACCAAGTAACAAAGACAGACAATTACACCAAGTAACAAAGACATACACTGATACCCATTAACACAGACACACACTTACACCAAGTAAGACAGACATACACTGACACCAAGTATCAAAGACATACACTGATACCCAGTAACACAGACACACACTTACACCAAGTAACAAAGACAGACACTGATACTCATTAACACAGACACACACTTACACCAAGTAGCAAAGAATACACTGACACCCAGTAACAAAGACATACAAGGACACCAAGTAACAAAGACACACACTTACAACAAGTAACACAGACACACACTGACACCCAGTAACCCAGACACACACTTACACCAAGTAACAATGACACACACTGACACCAAGTAACAAAGACATGCACTTACACCAAGTAACAAAGACATACACTGACACCAAGTAACAAAGACATACTCTGATACCCAGTCACACAGACACAAACATACACCAAGTAACAAAGACATACACTGACACCAAGTCACAAAGAAACACACTGACACACAGTAACAAAGACATACACTGACACCAAGTCACAAAGACATACACTGATACCCAGTAACACAGACACACACTTACACCAAGTAACACAGAGATACACTGACACAAAGTAACAAAGACAGACAATTACACCAAGTAACAAAGACATACACTTACACGAAGTATTTTGACATACACTGACACCAAGTAACAAAGACATACACTGATACCCAGTAACACAGACACACCCTTACACCAAGTAACAAAGACATACACTGACACCAAGTCACAAAGACACACACTGACACCCAGTAACAAAGAAATACACTGACACCAAGTTACAAAGACATACACTGATACCCAGTAACACAGACACACACTGACACCCAGCAACACAAACAAACACACAATGACACCCAGTAACACAGAGAGACACTGATAAACAGTTACAAAGACATACACTGACACCCAGTAACAAAGACATACACTGACACCAAGTCACGAAGACATACACTGATACCAAGTCACAAAGACATCCACTTACACCAAGTAACACAGACAGACACTGACACCAAGTAACAAAGACATACACTTAGACCTAGTATTTTGACATACACTGACACCAAGTAACAAAGACATACACTGAGACCCAGTAACAAAGACATACACTGACACCCAGTAACACAGACACACACGGACACCAAGTAACAAAGACACACACTTACACCAAGGAACACAGACTCACACTGACACCCAGTAACACAGACACACACTTACACCAAGTAACACAGGCATACACTGACACCAAGTAACCAAGACATACACTGATACCCAGTAACACAGACACACACTTACACCAAGTAACAAAGACAGACACTGATAACCAGTAACACAGACACACACTTACACCAATTAACAAAGACATACACTGAGACCCAGTAACAAAGACATACACTGACACCCAGTAACACAGACACACACGGACACCAAGTAACAAAGACACACACTTACACCAAGGAACACAGACTCACACTGACACCCAGTAACACAGACATACACTGACACCAAGTATCAAAGACATACACTGATACCCAGTAACACAGACACACACTTACACCAAGTAACAAAGACAGACACTGATACTCATTAACACAGACACACACTTACACCAAGTAGCAAAGAATACACTGACACCCAGTAACAAAGACATACACGGACACCAAGTAACAAAGACACACACTTACAACAAGTAACACAGACACACACTGACACCCAGTAACCCAGACACACACTTACACCAAGTAACAATGACACACACTGACACCAAGTAACAAAGACATGCACTTACACCAAGTAACAAAGACATACACTGACACCAAGTAACAAAGACATACTCTGATACCCAGTCACACAGACACACACATACACCAAGTAACAAAGACATACACTGACACCAAGTCACAAAGAAACACACTGACACACAGTAACAAAGACATACACTGACACCAAGTCACAAAAACATACACTGATACCCAATAACACAGACACACACTTACACCAAGTAACACGGACATACACTGACACCAAGTAACAAAGACATACACTGATACCCAGTAACACAGACACACACTTACACCAAGTGACAACGACATACACTGATACGCAGTAACACAGACACACACTTACACCAAGTAACACAGACATACACTGACACCAAGTAACAAAGACATTCACTGATACGCAGTAACACAGACACACACTTAGACCAAGTAACACAGACATACACTGACACCCAGCAACAAAGACATACACTGATACCCAGTAACACAGACACACACTGACACCAAGTAACAAAGACATACAATGACACCAAGTAACAAAGACACACACTTACACCAAGTAACAAAGACAGACAATTACACCAAGTAACAAAGACATACACTTACACCAAGTATTTTGACATACACTGACACCAAGTAACAAAGACATACACTGACACCAAGTCACAAAGACATATACTGATACGCAGTAACACAGACACACACTTACACCAAGTAACACAGACATACACTGACACCAAGTAACAAAGACATTCACTGATACCCAATAACACAGACACACACTTACACCAAGTCACAAAGACACACACTGACACCCAGTAACAAAGACATACACTGACACCAAGTCACAAAGACATACACTGATACGCAGTAACACAGACACACACTTACACCAAGTAACACAGACATACACTGACACCCAGTAACAAAGACATACACTGACACCCAGTAACACAGACACACACGGACACCAAGTAACAAAGACACACACTGATACCCAGTAACACAGGCACACACTGGTGGGGGTGGGGGGGGAGGAACATTGGCGCAGTGGTTAGCACCGCAGCGTCACAGCTCCATGGACCCGGGTTCTATTCTGGTTACTGCCTGTGCGGAGTTTGCAAGTTCTCCCTGTGTCTGCGTGGGTTACCTCCGGGTGCTCCGGTTTCCTCCCACATGCCAAAGACTTGCAGGTTGATAGGTTAATTGGCCATCATAAATTACCCCTAGTATAGGTAGGTGGTCGGGAAATATATATGGATAAGTGGGGATGTGATAGGAATACGGGATTACTGTAGGATTAGTATAAATGGGTGGTTGATGGTCGGCACAGACTCGGTGGGCCGAAGGGGCAGTTTAAGTGCTGTATCTCTAAACTGAACTAAATACTGACACCTAGTGTCACTGAGACCCAGTAAGACAAACAAACACACACTGACACCAAGTCACACAGAGAAACAATGATACACAGTAACAAAGACATACACTGACACCAAGTAACACAGACACACACTGACAACCGGAAAAAAGACAGAAACTGACACCAAGTCACAAAGACATACACTGACACCAAGTCACAAAGACATACACTGATGCCCAGTAACACAGACACACACTGACACCAAGTAACAAAGACATACTCTGACACCAAGTAACAAAGACAGACAATTACACCATGTAACAAAGACATACACTTGCACCAAGTATTTTGACATACACTGACAACCAGAAAAAATACATAAACTGACGCCAATTCACAAAGACATACAATGACACCAAGTCACAAAGACACACACTGACACCCAGTAACAAAGACATGCACTGACACCAAGTAACAAAGACATTCACTGATACGCAGTAACACAGACACACACTTCCACCAAGTAACAAAGACATACACTGACACCCAGTAACAAAGACATACACTGACACCCAGTAACAAAGACATGCACTGACACCAAGTAACAAAGACATTCACTGATACGCAGTAACACAGACACACACTTCCACCAAGTAACAAAGACATACACTGACACCCAGTAACAAAGACATACACTGACACCCATTAACACAGACACACACGGACACCAAGTGACAAAGACACACACTTACAGCAAGTAACACAGACACTCACTGACACCCAGTAACACAAACAAACACACTGACACCAAGTAACACAGAAATACACTGACAGCAAGTAACAAAGACATACACTGATTCCCAGTAACACATGCACACACTGTGGGGTGGGGCACATTGGCGCAGTGGTTAGCACCGCAGCCTCACAGCACCAGGGACCCGGGTTCCATACTGGGTCCTGCCTGTGCGGAGTTTGCAAGTTCTACCTGTGTCTGCGTGGGTTTCCTCCGGGTGCTCCGGTTTCCTCCCACATGCGAAAGACTTGCAGGTCGATAGGTAAATTGGCCATCATAAATTGCCCCGAGTATAGTTAGGTGGCAGGGAAATATATAGGGATAGGTGGGGATGTGTGAGGAATACGGGATTAGTGTCGGATTAGTATAAATGGTTGATTGATGGTCGGCACAGACTCGGTGGGCCGAAGGGCCTGTTTAAGTGCTGTATCTCTAAACTGAACTAAATACTGACACCTAGTGTCACTGACACACAGTAACACAAACAAACACACACTGACACCCAGTCACATTGAGAAACACTGACACACACTTACACCAAGTAACACAAACACACACTGACACCCAGTAACAAAGACATACACTGATACCAAGTCACGAAGCCATACACTGATACACAGTAACACAAAGAAACACATACTGACACCCAGTAACACAGAGAAATACTGATACACAATAACAATGACAAACACTGACACCAAGTAACACAGAAACACACTGACACCCAGGAAAAAAGACATACACTGACACCAAGTCACAAAGACATACGCTGATACCAAGTCACAAAGACATACACTGATACCCAGTGACACAGACACACACTTACACCAAGTAACAAAGACATACACTAATGCCCAGTAACACAGACGCACACTTACACCAAGTAACAAAGACATGCACTGACACCAAGTCACAAAGACACACACTGACACCCAGTAACAAAGACTTACACTGACACCAAGTCACAAAGACATATACTGATACCCAGTCACACAGACACACACTTGCACCAAGTAACAAAGACATACACTGACACCCAGTAACAAAGACAGACACTGACACCCAGTAACGCTGACACACACGGACACCAAGTAACAAAGACATGCACTGACACCAAGTCACAAAGACACACACTGACACCCAGTAACAAAGACTTACACTGACACCAAGTCACAAAGACATATACTGATACCCAGTAACACAGACACAGACTTACACCAAGTAACACAGACACACACTGACACCCAGTAACACAAACAAACACACTGAAACCAAGTAACACAGACATCGACTGACACCAAGTAACAAAGACATACACTGATACCCAGTAACACAGGCACACACTGTGGGGGCGGGGGGCGGCACATTGGCGCAGTGTTTAGCACCGCAGCATCACAGCTCCAGGGACCCGGGAACGATTCTGGATACTGCCTGTGCGGACTTTGCAAGTTCTCCCTGTGTCTGCGTGGGTTTCCTCCGGGTGCTCCGGTTTCCTCCCACATGCCAAAGACTTGCAGGTTGATAGGTTAATTGGCCATCATAAATTGCCCCGAGTATAGGTAGGTGGTAGGGAAATATATAGGGACAGGTGGGGATGAGATCGGAATACGGATTTAGTGTCGGATTAGTATAAATGGGTTGTTGATGGTCGGCACAGTTTCGGTGGGCCGAAGGACCTGTTAAAGTGCTGTATCTCTAAACAAAACTAAATAATGACACCGAGAGTCACAGATACACACTGACACCCAGTAACGCAAACAAACACACACTGACACCCAGTAACACAGAGAAACACTTACACCAAGTAACAATGACACACACTGACACCAAGTAACAAAGACATGCACTTACACCAAGTAACAAAGACATACACTGACACCAAGTAACAAAGACATACTCTGATACCCAGTCACACAGACACACACATACACCAAGTAACAAAGACATACACTGACACCAAGTCACAAAGAAACACACTGACACACAGTAACAAAGACATACACTGACACCAAGTCACAAAAACATACACTGATACCCAGTAACACAGACACACACTTACACCAAGTAACACGGACATACACTGACACCAAGTAACAAAGACATACACTGATACCCAGTAACACAGACACACACTTACACCAAGTGACAACGACATACACTGATACGCAGTAACACAGACACACACTTACACCAAGTAACACAGACATACACTGACACCAAGTAACAAAGACATTCACTGATACGCAGTAACACAGACACACACTTAGACCAAGTAACACAGACATACACTGACACCCAGCAACAAAGACATACACTGATACCCAGTAACACAGACACACACTGACACCAAGTAACAAAGACATACAATGACACCAAGTAACAAAGACACACACTTACACCAAGTAACAAAGACAGACAATTACACCAAGTAACAAAGACATACACTTACACCAAGTATTTTGACATACACTGACACCAAGTAACAAAGACATACACTGACACCAAGTCACAAAGACATATACTGATACGCAGTAACACAGACACACACTTACACCAAGTAACACAGACATACACTGACACCAAGTAACAAAGACATTCACTGATACCCAATAACACAGACACACACTTACACCAAGTCACAAAGACACACACTGACACCCAGTAACAAAGACATACACTGACACCAAGTCACAAAGACATACACTGATACGCAGTAACACAGACACACACTTACACCAAGTAACACAGACATACACTGACACCCAGTAACAAAGACATACACTGACACCCAGTAACACAGACACACACGGACACCAAGTAACAAAGACACACACTGATACCCAGTAACACAGGCACACACTGGTGGGGGTGGGGGGGGGAGGAACATTGGCGCAGTGGTTAGCACCGCAGCCTCACAGCTCCAGGGACCCGGGTTCTATTCTGGTTACTGCCTGTGCGGAGTTTGCAAGTTCTCCCTGTGTCTGCGTGGGTTACCTCCGGGTGCTCCGGTTTCCTCCCACATGCCAAAGACTTGCAGGTTGATAGGTTAATTGGCCATCATAAATTACCCCTAGTATAGGTAGGTGGTCGGGAAATATATATGGATAAGTGGGGATGTGATAGGAATACGGGATTACTGTAGGATTAGTATAAATGGGTGGTTGATGGTCGGCACAGACTCGGTGGGCCGAAGGGGCTGTTTAAGTGCTGTATCTCTAAACTAAACGAAATACTGACACCTAGTGTCACTGAGACCCAGTAAGACAAACAAACACACACTGACACCAAGTCACACAGAGAAACAATGATACACAGTAACAAAGACATACACTGACACCAAGTAACACAGACACACACTGACAACCGGAAAAAAGACAGAAACTGACACCAAGTCACAAAGACATACACTGACACCAAGTCACAAAGACATACACTGATGCCCAGTAACACAGACACACACTGACACCAAGTAACAAAGACATACTCTGACACCAAGTAACAAAGACAGACAATTACACCATGTAACAAAGACATACACTTGCACCAAGTATTTTGACATACACTGACAACCAGAAAAAATACATAAACTGACGCCAATTCACAAAGACATACAATGACACCAAGTCACAAAGACACACACTGACACCCAGTAACAAAGACATGCACTGACACCAAGTAACAAAGACATTCACTGATACGCAGTAACACAGACACACACTTCCACCAAGTAACAAAGACATACACTGACACCCAGTAACAAAGACATACACTGACACCCAGTAACAAAGACATGCACTGACACCAAGTAACAAAGACATTCACTGATACGCAGTAACACAGACACACACTTCCACCAAGTAACAAAGACATACACTGACACCCAGTAACAAAGACATACACTGACACCCATTAACACAGACACACACGGACACCAAGTGACAAAGACACACACTTACAGCAAGTAACACAGACACTCACTGACACCCAGTAACACAAACAAACACACTGACACCAAGTAACACAGAAATACACTGACAGCAAGTAACAAAGACATACACTGATTCCCAGTAACACATGCACACACTGGGGGGGGGGGGCACATTGGCGCAGTGGTTAGCACCGCAGCCTCACAGCACCAGGGACCCGGGTTCCATACTGGGTCCTGCCTGTGCGGAGTTTGCAAGTTCTCCCTGTGTCTGCGTGGGTTTCCTCCGGGTGCTCCGGTTTCCTCCCACATGCGAAAGACTTGCAGGTCGATAGGTAAATTGGCCATCATAAATTGCCCCGAGTATAGTTAGGTGGCAGGGAAATATATAGGGATAGGTGGGGATGTGTGAGGAATACGGGATTAGTGTCGGATTAGTATAAATGGTTGATTGATGGTCGGCACAGACTCGGTGGGCCGAAGGGCCTGTTTAAGTGCTGTATCTCTAAACTGAACTAAATACTGACACCTAGTGTCACTGACACACAGTAACACAAACAAACACACACTGACACCCAGTCACATTGAGAAACACTGACACACACTTACACCAAGTAACACAAACACACACTGACACCCAGTAACAAAGACATACACTGATACCAAGTCACGAAGCCATACACTGATACACAGTAACACAAAGAAACACATACTGACACCCAGTAACACAGAGAAATACTGATACACAATAACAATGACAAACACTGACACCAAGTAACACAGAAACACACTGACACCCAGGAAAAAAGACATACACTGACACCAAGTCACAAAGACATACGCTGATACCAAGTCACAAAGACATACACTGATACCCAGTGACACAGACACACACTTGCACCAAGTAACAAAGACATACACTAATGCCCAGTAACACAGACGCACACTTACACCAAGTAACAAAGACATGCACTGACACCAAGTCACAAAGACACACACTGACACCCAGTAACAAAGACTTACACTGATGCCCAGTAACACAGACACACACTGACACCAAGTAACAAAGACATACTCTGACACCAAGTAACAAAGACAGACAATTACACCATGTAACAAAGACATACACTTGCACCAAGTATTTTGACATACACTGACAACCAGAAAAAATACATAAACTGACGCCAATTCACAAAGACATACAATGACACCAAGTCACAAAGACACACACTGACACCCAGTAACAAAGACATGCACTGACACCAAGTAACAAAGACATTCACTGATACGCAGTAACACAGACACACACTTCCACCAAGTAACAAAGACATACACTGACACCCAGTAACAAAGACATACACTGACACCCAGTAACAAAGACATGCACTGACACCAAGTAACAAAGACATTCACTGATACGCAGTAACACAGACACACACTTCCACCAAGTAACAAAGACATACACTGACACCCAGTAACAAAGACATACACTGACACCCATTAACACAGACACACACGGACACCAAGTGACAAAGACACACACTTACAGCAAGTAACACAGACACTCACTGACACCCAGTAACACAAACAAACACACTGACACCAAGTAACACAGAAATACACTGACAGCAAGTAACAAAGACATACACTGATTCCCAGTAACACATGCACACACTGGGGGGGGGGGGGGGGGGCACATTGGCGCAGTGGTTAGCACCGCAGCCTCACAGCACCAGGGACCCGGGTTCCATACTGGGTCCTGCCTGTGCGGAGTTTGCAAGTTCTCCCTGTGTCTGCGTGGGTTTCCTCCGGGTGCTCCGGTTTCCTCCCACATGCGAAAGACTTGCAGGTCGATAGGTAAATTGGCCATCATAAATTGCCCCGAGTATAGTTAGGTGGCAGGGAAATATATAGGGATAGGTGGGGATGTGTGAGGAATACGGGATTAGTGTCGGATTAGTATAAATGGTTGATTGATGGTCGGCACAGACTCGGTGGGCCGAAGGGCCTGTTTAAGTGCTGTATCTCTAAACTGAACTAAATACTGACACCTAGTGTCACTGACACACAGTAACACAAACAAACACACACTGACACCCAGTCACATTGAGAAACACTGACACACACTTACACCAAGTAACACAAACACACACTGACACCCAGTAACAAAGACATACACTGATACCAAGTCACGAAGCCATACACTGATACACAGTAACACAAAGAAACACATACTGACACCCAGTAACACAGAGAAATACTGATACACAATAACAAAGACAAACACTGACACCAAGTAACACAGAAACACACTGACACCCAGGAAAAAAGACATACACTGACACCAAGTCACAAAGACATACGCTGATACCAAGTCACAAAGACATACACTGATACCCAGTGACACAGACACACACTTACACCAAGTAACAAAGACATACACTAATGCCCAGTAACACAGACGCACACTTACACCAAGTAACAAAGACATGCACTGACACCAAGTCACAAAGACACACACTGACACCCAGTAACAAAGACTTACACTGACACCAAGTCACAAAGACATATACTGATACCCAGTCACACAGACACACACTTGCACCAAGTAACAAAGACATACACTGACACCCAGTAACAAAGACAGACACTGACACCCAGTAACGCTGACACACACGGACACCAAGTAACAAAGACATGCACTGACACCAAGTCACAAAGACACACACTGACACCCAGTAACAAAGACTTACACTGACACCAAGTCACAAAGACATATACTGATACCCAGTAACACAGACACAGACTTACACCAAGTAACACAGACACACACTGACACCCAGTAACACAAACAAACACACTGAAACCAAGTAACACAGACATCGACTGACACCAGGTAACAAAGACATACACTGATACCCAGTAACACAGGCACACACTGGGGGGGCGGGGGGCGGCACATTGGCGCAGTGTTTAGCACCGCAGCATCACAGCTCCAGGGACCCGGGAACGATTCTGGATACTGCCTGTGCGGACTTTGCAAGTTCTCCCTGTGTCTGCGTGGGTTTCCTCCGGGTGCTCCGGTTTCCTCCCACATGCCAAAGACTTGCAGGTTGATAGGTTAATTGGCCATCATAAATTGCCCCGAGTATAGGTAGGTGGTAGGGAAATATATAGGGACAGGTGGGGATGAGATCGGAATACGGATTTAGTGTCGGATTAGTATAAATGGGTTGTTGATGGTCGGCACAGTTTCGGTGGGCCGAAGGACCTGTTAAAGTGCTGTATCTCTAAACAAAACTAAATAATGACACCGAGAGTCACAGATACACACTGACACCCAGTAACGCAAACAAACACACACTGACACCCAGTAACACAGAGAAACACTGATAAACAGTAACAAAGACATACACTGATACCCAAAAACACAGACACACACTGACACCCAGTAGCAAAGACATACACTGACACCAAGTCACAAAGACATACGCTTACACCAAGTAACAAAGACATACACTGATACCCAGTAACACAGGCACACACTGACACACAGTTAGAAACACACACTGACCCCCAGTAACACAGAAACATACTGACCCCCAGTAACACAGACATACACTGACACCAAGTCACAAAGACACACACTGACACCCAGTAACAAAGACATACACTGACACCAAGTCACAAAGACATTCACTGATACACAGACACACACTTACTCCAAGCAACACAGACAGACACGGACACCAAGTAACAAAGACACACACTTACACCAAGTAACACAGACACACACTGACACCCAGTAACACAGACACACACTTACACCAAGTAACACAGACATACACTGACACCAAGTAACAAAGACACACACTGATACCCAGGAACACAGACACACACTTACACCAAGTAACACTGACACACACTTACACCAAGTAACAAAGACATACACTTACACCAAGTAACACAGACATACACTTACACAACGTAACACAGATATACACTGACACCAAGTAACAAAGACATGCACTGACACCCAGTAACACAGACACACACGGACACCAGGTAACAAAGACACACACTTACACCAAGTAACACAGACAGACACTGACACCCAGTAACACTGTCACACACTTACACCAAGTAACACAGACATACACTGACACCAAGTAACAAAGACATACACTGATACCCAGTAACACAGACACACACTTGCACCAAGTAACACAGACATACACTGACACCAAGTAACGAAGACATACAATGATACCCAGGAAAACAGACATACACTTACACCAAGTAACACAGACACACAGTTACACCAAGTAACAAAGACATACACTTGCACCACGTAACACAGACATACACTGACACCGCGTAACACAGATTTACACTGACACCAAGTGACAAAGACACACAGTGACACCCAGTAACAAAGACATACACTGACACCAAGTCGCAAAGACATACACTGATACCCAGGAACACAGACAGACACTGACACCCAGTAACAAAGACATACACTGATACCAATACACAACGACATACACTGATACCCAGTAACATAGACACACACTAACACCCAGTAACAAAGACATACACTGATACCAAGTCACAAAGACAAACACTGATACCAAGTAACACAGACACACACTTACACCAAGTAACAAAGACACACACTTACACCAAGTAACACAGACATACACTGACACCAAGTAACAAAGACATACACTGACACAAATTTACAAAGACATACACTTACACCAAGTAACAAAGACAGACAATTACACCAAGTAACAAAGACATACACTTACACCAATTATTTTGACATACACTGACACCAAGTAACGAAGACATACACTGATACCCAGTAACACAGACACACACTTACACCAAGTAACAAAGACATACGTTGACACCAAGTCACAAAGACACACACTGACACACAGTAACAAAGACATAAACTGATACCAAGTCACAAAGACATACACTGATACCCAGTAACACAGACACACACTTACACCAAGTAACACAGACATACACTGACACCAAGTAACAAAGACATGCACTGATACCCAGCAACACAGACACACACTTAAACCAAGTAACAAAGACATACACTGACACCAAGTCACAAAGAGACACACTGACACCCAGTAACAAAGGCATACACTGACACCAAGTCACAAAGACATACACTGATACCCAGTAACACAGACACACACTTACACCAAGTAACACAGACATACACTGACACCCAGTAACACAGACACACACTTACACCAAGTAACAAAGACATACACTGACACCCAGTAACAAAGACATACGCTGACACCCAGTAACACAGACACACACAGACACCAAGTAACAAAGACATACACTGATACCCAGGAACACAGACACACACTTACACCAAGTAACACAGACACACACTTACACCAAGTAACAAAGACATACACTTACACCAAGTAACACAGACATACACTGACACCCAGTAACGCAGACACACATTTACACCAAGTAACACAGACATACACTGACACCAAGTCACAAAGACACACACTGACACCAAGTAACACAGACATACACTGACACCAAGTAACAAAGACTTACAATTACACCAAGTAACAAAGACACACACTTACACCATGTAACACAGATATACACTGACACCAAGTAACAAAGACATGCACTGACACCCAGTAACACAGACACACACTTACACCAAGTAACACAGACATACACTGACACCAAGTAACAAAGACATACACTGATACCCAGTAACACAGACACTCACTTCCACCAAGTAACAAAGACAGACACTGACACCCAGTAACACAGACACACACTTACACCAAGTAACAAAGACATACACTGACACCCAGTAACACAGACACACACTTACACCAAGTAACAAAGACATACACGGACACCCAGTAACAAAGACAGACACTGACACCCAGTAACACAGACACACACGGACACCAAATAACAAAGACACACACTTACACCAAGTAACACAAACACACACTGACACCCAGTCACACAGACACACACTTACACCAAGCAACACAGACATACACTGACACCAAGTAACAAAGACATGCACTGATACCCAGTAACACAGACACACACTTACACCAAGTAACACAGACATACACTGACACAAAGTAACAAAGACATACACTGACACCCAGTAACAAAGACATACGCTGACACCCAGTAACACAGACACACACAGACACCAAGTAACAAAGACATACACTGATACCCAGGAACACAGACACACACTTGCACCAAGTAACACAGACACACACTTACACCAAGTAACAAAGACATACACTTACACCAAGTAACACAGACATACACTGACACCCAGTAACGCAGACACACACTTACACCAAGTAACACAGACATACACTGACACCAAGTCACAAAGAAACACACTGACACCAAGTAACACAGACATACACTGACACCAAGTAACAAAGACATACAATTACACCAAGTAACAAAGACACACACTTACACCATGTAACACAGATATACACTGACACCAAGTAACAAAGACATGCACTGACACCCAGTAACACAGACACACACTTACACCAAGTAACACAGACATACACTGACACCAAGTAACAAAGACATACACTGATACCCAGTAACACAGACACACACTTCCACCAAGTAACAAAGACAGACACTGACACCCAGTAACACAGACACACACTTACACCAAGTAACAAAGACATACACTGACACCCAGTAACACAGACACACACTGACACCAAGTAACAAAGACATACACGGACACCCAGTAACAAAGACAGACACTGACACCCAGTAACACAGACACACACTGACACCCAGTCACACAGACACACACTTACACCAAGCAACACAGACATACACTGACACCAAGTAACAAAGACATGCACTGATACCCAGTAACACAGACACACACTTACACCAAGTAACACAGACATACACTGACACAAAGTAACAAAGACATACACTTATACCCAGGAACACAGACACAAACTTACACCAAGTAACATAGACACACACTTAAACCAAGTAACAAAGACATACACTGGCACCAAGTAACACAGACATACACTGACACCAAGTAACGAAGACATACAATGATACCCAGGAAGACAGACACACACTTACACCAAGTAACACAGACACACACTTAAACCAAGTAACAAACACATACACTGACACCACGTAACACAGACATACACTGACACCACGTAACACAGATATACACTGACACCAAGTCACAAAGACACACAGTGACACCCAGTAACAAAGACATACACTGACACCAAGTCGCAAAGACATACACGGATACCCAGGAACACAGACAGACACTGACACCCAGTAACAAAGACATACTCTGATACCAAGTCACAAAGACATACACTGATACCCAGTAACACAGACACACACTGACACCGAGTAACAAAGACATACACTGATACCAATTCACAAAGACATACACTGACACCCAGTAACACAGACACACACTTACACCAAGTAACAAAGACATACACTGACACCCAGTAACACAGACACAAACTTACACCTATTAACAAAGACATACACGGACACCCAGTAACAAAGACATGCACTGACACCCAGTAACACAGACACACACGGACACCAAGTAACAAAGACACACACTTACACCAGGTAACACAAACACACACTGACACCCAGTAACACAGACACACACTTACACCAAGCAACACAGACATACACTGACACCAAGTAACAAAGACATACACTGATACCCAGTAACACAGACACACACTTACACCAAGTAACACAGACATACACTGACACCAAGTAACAAAGACATACACTGATACCCAGGAACACAGACACACACTTACACCAAGTAACACAGACACATACTTAAACCAAGTAACAAAGACATACACTGACACCAAGTAACACAGACATACACTGACACCAAGTAACAAAGACATACAATTACACCAAGTAACAAAGACACACACTTACACCAAGTAACACAGATATACACTGACACCAAGTAACAAAGACATGCACTGATACCCAGTAACACAGACACAGACGGACACCAAGTAACACAGACATGCACTGACACCAAGTAACTAAGACATACACTGATACCCAGTAACACAGACACACACTTACACCAACTAACACAGACATGCACTGACACCAAGTAACAAAGACATACACTGATACCCAGGAACACAGACACACACTTACACCAAGTAACACAGACACACACTGACACCAAGAAACAAAGACATACACTTACACCAAGTAACACAGACATACACTGACACCAAGTAACAAAGACATACAATTACACCAAGTTACAAAGACACACACTTACACCAAGTAACAAAGACAGACACTGATACCCAGTAACACAGACACACACTTACACCAAGTAACAAAGACGTACACTGACACCCAGTAACACAAACAAACACACACTGACACCCAGTAACACAGAGAAACACTAATAAACAGTCGCACAGACATGGACTGACACCAAGTCACAAAGACATACACTGAAACCCAGTAACAAAGACATACACTGATACCAAGTCACAAAGACATACACTGATACCCAGGAACACAGACAAACACTGACACGAAGTAACAAAGACATACACTGATACCAAGTCACAAAGACAGACACTGATACCCAGGAACACAGACACACACGTACACCAAGTAACACAGACACACACTTACACCAAGTAACAAAGACATACACTTACACCAAGTAACACAGACATACACTGATACCAAGTCACAAAGACATACACAGATACCCAGTAACACAGACAGACACTGACACCCAGTAACAAAGACATACACTGATACCAAGTCACAAAGACAGACACTGATACCCAGGAACACAGACGCACACTTACACCAAGTAACACAGACACACACTTACACCAAGTAACAAAGACATACACTTACACCAAGTAACACAGACATACACTGACACCCAGTAACACAGACACACACTTACACCAAGTAACACAGACATACACTGACACCAAGTAACAAAGACATACACTGATACCCAGTAACACAGACACAGACTTACACCAACTAACACAGACATACACGGACACCAAGTAACAAAGAAATACACTTACACCAAATAACACAGACATGCACTGATACCCAGTAACACAGACACACACTTGCACCAAGTAACAAAGACAGACACTGACACCCAGTAACACAGACACACACTGACACCAAGTAACAAAGACATACACTGACACCCAGTAACACAGACACACACTTACACCAAGTAACAAAGACATACACTGACACCCAGTAGCAAAGACATACACTGACACCCAGTAACACAGACACACACGGACACCAAGTAACAAAGACACACACTTACACCAAGTAACACAAACACACACTGACACCCAGTAACACAGACACACACTTGCACCAAGCAACACAGACATACACTGACACCAAGTAACAAAGACATACACTGATACCCAGTAGCACAGACACACACTTACACCAAGTAACACAGACATACACTGACACCAAGTCACAAAGACATACACTGATACCCAGGAACACAGGCACACACTTACCCCAAGTAACACAGTCACACACTTAAACCAAGTAACAAAGACATACACTGACACCAAGTAACACTGACATACACTGACACCAAGTAACAAAGACATACAATTAAACCAAGTAACAAAGACACACACTTACACCAAGTATACAGATATACACTGACACCAAGCAACAAAGACATACACTGATACCCAGTAACGCAGACACACACTTACACCAACTAACACAGACATGCACTGACACCAAGTAACAAAGACAGACACTGATACCCAGGAACACAGACACACACTTACACCAAGTAACACAGACACATACTTACACCAAGTAACAAAGACATACACTTACACCAAGTAACACAGACATACACTGACACCAAGTAACAAAGACATACAATTACACCAAGTCACAAAGACATACACTGATACCCATGAACACAGACTCACACTGACACCCAGTAACAAAGGCATACACTGATACCAAGTCACAAAGACATACACTGATACCCAGTAACACAGACACACACTGACACCAAGTAACAAAGACATACACTGATACCAAGTCACAAAGACAGACACTGATACCCAGGAACACAGACACACACTTACACCAAGTAACACAGACATACACTGACACCAAGTAACAAAGACATACACTGATACCCAGTAACACAGACACAGACTTACACCAACTAACACAGACATACACGGACACCAAGTAACAAAGAAATACACTTACACCAAGTAATACAGACATACACTGATACCCAGTAACACAGACACACACTTGCACCAAGTAACAAAGACAGACACTGACACCCAGTAACACAGACACACACTTACACCAAGTAACAAAGACATACACTGACACCCAGTAACAAAGACATACGCTGACACCCAGTAACACAGACACACACAGACACCAAGTAACAAAGACATACACTGATACCCAGGAACACAGACACACACTTACACCAAGTAACACAGACACACACTTACACCAAGTAACAAAGACATACACTTACACCAAGTAACACAGACATACACTGACACCCAGTAACGCAGACACACATTTACACCAAGTAACACAGACATACACTGACACCAAGTCACAAAGACACACACTGACACCAAGTAACACAGACATACACTGACACCAAGTAACAAAGACTTACAATTACACCAAGTAACAAAGACACACACTTACACCATGTAACACAGATATACACTGACACCAAGTAACAAAGACATGCACTGACACCCAGTAACACAGACACACACTTACACCAAGTAACACAGACATACACTGACACCAAGTAACAAAGACATACACTGATACCCAGTAACACAGACACTCACTTCCACCAAGTAACAAAGACAGACACTGACACCCAGTAACACAGACACACACTTACACCAAGTAACAAAGACATACACTGACACCCAGTAACACAGACACACACTTACACCAAGTAACAAAGACATACACGGACACCCAGTAACAAAGACAGACACTGACACCCAGTAACACAGACACACACGGACACCAAATAACAAAGACACACACTTACACCAAGTAACACAAACACACACTGACACCCAGTCACACAGACACACACTTACACCAAGCAACACAGACATACACTGACACCAAGTAACAAAGACATGCACTGATACCCAGTAACACAGACACACACTTACACCAAGTAACACAGACATACACTGACACAAAGTAACAAAGACATACACTGACACCCAGTAACAAAGACATACGCTGACACCAAGTAACAAAGACATACACTGATACCCAGTAACACAGACACTCACTTCCACCAAGTAACAAAGACAGACACTGACACCCAGTAACACAGACACACACAGACACCAAGTAACAAAGACATACACTGATACCCAGGAACACAGACACACACTTGCACCAAGTAACACAGACACACACTTACACCAAGTAACAAAGACATACACTTACACCAAGTAACACAGACATACACTGACACCCAGTAACGCAGACACACACTTACACCAAGTAACACAGACATACACTGACACCAAGTCACAAAGAAACACACTGACACCAAGTAACACAGACATACACTGACACCAAGTAACAAAGACATACAATTACACCAAGTAACAAAGACACACACTTACACCATGTAACACAGATATACACTGACACCAAGTAACAAAGACATGCACTGACACCCAGTAACACAGACACACACTTACACCAAGTAACACAGACATACACTGACACCAAGTAACAAAGACATACACTGATACCCAGTAACACAGACACACACTTCCACCAAGTAACAAAGACAGACACTGACACCCAGTAACACAGACACACACTTACACCAAGTAACAAAGACATACACTGACACCCAGTAACACAGACACACACTGACACCAAGTAACAAAGACATACACGGACACCCAGTAACAAAGACAGACACTGACACCCAGTAACACAGACACACACTGACACCCAGTCACACAGACACACACTTACACCAAGCAACACAGACATACACTGACACCAAGTAACAAAGACATGCACTGATACCCAGTAACACAGACACACACTTACACCAAGTAACACAGACATACACTGACACAAAGTAACAAAGACATACACTTATACCCAGGAACACAGACACACACTTACACCAAGTAACATAGACACACACTTAAACCAAGTAACAAAGACATACACTGGCACCAAGTAACACAGACATACACTGACACCAAGTAACGAAGACATACAATGATACCCAGGAAGACAGACACACACTTACACCAAGTAACACAGACACACACTTAAACCAAGTAACAAACACATACACTGACACCACGTAACACAGACATACACTGACACCACGTAACACAGATATACACTGACACCAAGTCACAAAGACACACAGTGACACCCAGTAACAAAGACATACACTGACACCAAGTCGCAAAGACATACACGGATACCCAGGAACACAGACAGACACTGACACCCAGTAACAAAGACATACTCTGATACCAAGTCACAAAGACATACACTGATACCCAGTAACACAGACACACACTGACACCGAGTAACAAAGACATACACTGATACCAATTCACAAAGACATACACTGACACCCAGTAACACAGACACACACTTACACCAAGTAACAAAGACATACACTGACACCCAGTAACACAGACACAAACTTACACCTATTAACAAAGACATACACGGACACCCAGTAACAAAGACATGCACTGACACCCAGTAACACAGACACACACGGACACCAAGTAACAAAGACACACACTTACACCAGGTAACACAAACACACACTGACACCCAGTAACACAGACACACACTTACACCAAGCAACACAGACATACACTGACACCAAGTAACAAAGACATACACTGATACCCAGTAACACAGACACACACTTACACCAAGTAACACAGACATACACTGACACCAAGTAACAAAGACATACACTGATACCCAGGAACACAGACACACACTTACACCAAGTAACACAGACACATACTTAAACCAAGTAACAAAGACATCCACTGACACCAAGTAACACAGACATACACTGACACCAAGTAACAAAGACATACAATTACACCAAGTAACAAAGACACCGTCTTACAGCAAGTAACACAGATATACACTGACACCAAGTAACAAAGACATGCACTGATACCCAGTAACACAGACACAGACGGACACCAAGTAACACAGACATGCACTGACACCAAGTAACTAAGACATACACTGATACCCAGTAACACAGACACACACTTACACCAACTAACACAGACATGCACTGACACCAAGTAACAAAGACATACACTGATACCCAGGAACACAGACACACACTTACACCAAGTAACACAGACACACACTGACACCAAGAAACAAAGACATACACTTACACCAAGTAACACAGACATACACTGACACCAAGTAACAAAGACATACAATTACACCAAGTTACAAAGACACACACTTACACCAAGTAACAAAGACAGACACTGATACCCAGTAACACAGACACACACTTACACCAAGTAACAAAGACGTACACTGACACCCAGTAACACAAACAAACACACACTGACACCCAGTAACACAGAGAAACACTAATAAACAGTCGCACAGACATGGACTGACACCAAGTCACAAAGACATACACTGAAACCCAGTAACAAAGACATACACTGATACCAAGTCACAAAGACATACACTGATACCCAGGAACACAGACAAACACTGACACGAAGTAACAAAGACATACACTGATACCAAGTCACAAAGACAGACACTGATACCCAGGAACACAGACACACACGTACACCAAGTAACACAGACACACACTTACACCAAGTAACAAAGACATACACTTACACCAAGTAACACAGACATACACTGATACCAAGTCACAAAGACATACACAGATACCCAGTAACACAGACAGACACTGACACCCAGTAACAAAGACATACACTGATACCAAGTCACAAAGACAGACACTGATACCCAGGAACACAGACGCACACTTACACCAAGTAACACAGACACACACTTACACCAAGTAACAAAGACATACACTTACACCAAGTAACACAGACATACACTGACACCCAGTAACACAGACACACACTTACACCAAGTAACACAGACATACACTGACACCAAGTAACAAAGACATACACTGATACCCAGTAACACAGACACAGACTTACACCAACTAACACAGACATACACGGACACCAAGTAACAAAGAAATACACTTACACCAAATAACACAGACATGCACTGATACCCAGTAACACAGACACACACTTGCACCAAGTAACAAAGACAGACACTGACACCCAGTAACACAGACACACACTGACACCAAGTAACAAAGACATACACTGACACCCAGTAACACAGACACACACTTACACCAAGTAACAAAGACATACACTGACACCCAGTAGCAAAGACATACACTGACACCCAGTAACACAGACACACACGGACACCAAGTAACAAAGACACACACTTACACCAAGTAACACAAACACACACTGACACCCAGTAACACAGACACACACTTGCACCAAGCAACACAGACATACACTGACACCAAGTAACAAAGACATACACTGATACCCAGTAGCACAGACACACACTTACACCAAGTAACACAGACATACACTGACACCAAGTCACAAAGACATACACTGATACCCAGGAACACAGGCACACACTTACCCCAAGTAACACAGTCACACACTTAAACCAAGTAACAAAGACATACACTGACACCAAGTAACACTGACATACACTGACACCAAGTAACAAAGACATACAATTAAACCAAGTAACAAAGACACACACTTACACCAAGTATACAGATATACACTGACACCAAGCAACAAAGACATACACTGATACCCAGTAACGCAGACACACACTTACACCAACTAACACAGACATGCACTGACACCAAGTAACAAAGACAGACACTGATACCCAGGAACACAGACACACACTTACACCAAGTAACACAGACACATACTTACACCAAGTAACAAAGACATACACTTACACCAAGTAACACAGACATACACTGACACCAAGTAACAAAGACATACAATTACACCAAGTCACAAAGACATACACTGATACCCATGAACACAGACTCACACTGACACCCAGTAACAAAGGCATACACTGATACCAAGTCACAAAGACATACACTGATACCCAGTAACACAGACACACACTGACACCAAGTAACAAAGACATACACTGATACCAAGTCACAAAGACAGACACTGATACCCAGGAACACAGACACACACTTACACCAAGTAACACAGACATACACTGACACCAAGTAACAAAGACATACACTGATACCCAGTAACACAGACACAGACTTACACCAACTAACACAGACATACACGGACACCAAGTAACAAAGAAATACACTTACACCAAGTAATACAGACATACACTGATACCCAGTAACACAGACACACACTTGCACCAAGTAACAAAGACAGACACTGACACCCAGTAACACAGACACACACTTACACCAAGTAACAAAGACATACACTGACACCCAGTAACACAGACACACACTTACACCAAGTAACAAAGACATACACTGACACCCAGTAACAAAGACATACACTGACACCCAGTAACACAGACACACACGGACACCAAGTAACAAAGACACACACTTACACCAAGAAACACAAACACACACTGACACCCAGTAACACAGACACACACTTGCACCAAGCAACACAGACATACACTGACAGCAAGTAACAAAGACATACACTGATACCCAGTAACACAGACACACACTTACACCAAGTAACACAGACATACACTGACACCAAGTCACAAAGACATACACTGATACCCAGGAACACAGGCACAAACTTACCCCAAGTAACACAGTCACGCACTTAAACCAAGTAACAAAGACATACACTGACACCAAGTAACACAGACATACACTGACACCAAGTAACAAAGACATTCAATTACACCAAGTAACAAAGACACACACTTACACCAAGTAACACAGATATACACTGACACAAAGTAACAAAGACATGCACTGACACCCAGTAACAGACACAGACGGACACCAAGTAACACAGACATGCACTGACACCAAGTAACTAAGACAGACACTGATACCCAGTAACACAGACACACACTTACACCAACTAACACAGACATGCACTGACACCAAGTAACAAAGCCAGATACTGATACCCATGAACACAGACACACACTTACACCAAGTAACACAAACACATACTTACACCAAGTAACAAAGACATACACTTACACCAAGTAACACAGACATACACTGACACCAAGTAACAAAGACATACAATTACACCAAGTCACAAAGACATACACTGATACCCAGGAACACAGACACACACTGACACCCAGTAACAAAGACATTCAATTACACTAAGTAACAAAGACACACACTTACACCAAGTAACACAGATATACACTAACACCAAGTAACAAAGACATGCACTGACACCCAGTAACAGACACAGACGGACACCAAGTAACACAGACATGCACTGACACCAAGTAACTAAGACAGACACTGATACCCAGTAACACAGACACACACTTCCACCAACTAACAAAGACATGCACTGACACCAAGTAACAAAGCCAGATACTGATACCCATGAACACAGACACACACTTACACCAAGTAACACAAACACATACTTACACCAAGAAACAAAGACATACACTTGCACCAAGTAACACAGACATACACTGACACCAAGTAACAAAGACATACAATTACACCAAGTCACAAAGACATACACTGATACCCAGGAACACAGACACAAACTGACACCCAGTAACAAAGACATACACTGATACCAAGTCACAAAGACATACACTGAAACCCAGGAACACAGACACACACTGACACCCAGTAACAAAGACATACAATGATACCAAGTCACAAAGACAGAAACTGATACCCAGGAACACAGACACACACTTACACCAAGTAACAAAGACATCTACTTACACCAAGTAACACAGACATACACTGACACCCAGTAACACAGACACACACTTACACCAAGTAACGCAGACATACACTGACACCAAGTCACAAAGACACACACTGACACCAAGTAACACAGACATACAATGACACCAAGTAACAAAGACATACAATTACACCAAGTAACAAAGACACACACTTACACCATGTAACACAGATATACACTGACACCAAGTAACAAAGACATGCACTGACACCCAGTAACACAGACACACACTTACACCAAGTAACACAGACATACACTGACACCAAGTAACAAAGACATCCACAGATACCCAGTAACACAGACACAGACTTACACCAACTAACACAGACATGCACGGACACCAAGTAACAAAGAAATACACTTACACCAAGTAACACAGACATACACTGATACCCAGTAACACAGACACACACTTACACCAAGTAACACAGACATACAATGACACCAAGTAACAGAGACATACACTGATACCAAGTAACACAGACGCACACTTAAACCAAATAACAAAGACATACACTGACACCAAGTCACAAAGACACACACTGACACCTAGTAACAAAGACATACACTGACACCTAGTCACAAAGACATACACTGATACCCAGTAACACAGACACACACTTACACCAAGTAACACAGACATACACTGACACCCAGTATCACAGACACACACTTACACCAAGTAACAAAGACATACACTGACACCCAGTAACAAAGACATACACTGACACCCAGTAACACAGACACCAAGTAACAAAGACAGACACTGATACCCAGGAACACAGGCACACACTTACCCCAAGTAACACAGTCACACACTTAAACCAAGTAACAAAGACATACACTGACACCAAGTAACACAGACATACACTGACACCAAGTAACAAAGACATTCAATTACACCAAGTAACAAAGACACACACTTACACCAAGTAACACAGATATACACTGACACCAAGTAACAAAGACATGCACTGACACCCAGTAACAGACACAGACGGACACCAAGTAACACAGACATGCACTGACACCAAGTAACTAAGACAGACACTGATACCCAGTAACACAGACACACACTTACACCAACTAACAAAGACATGCACTGACACCAAGTAACAAAGACAGATACTGATACCCAGGAACACAGACACACACTTACATCAAGTAACACAAACACATACTTTCATCAAGTAACAAAGACATACACTTGCACCAAGTAACACAGACATACACTGACACCAAGTAACAAAGACATACAATTACACCAAGTCACAAAGACATACACTGATACCCAGGAACACAGACACACACTGACACCCAGTAACAAAGACATACACTGATACCAAGTCACAAAGACATACACTGATACCCAGTAACACAGACACACACTGACACCCAGTGACGAAGACATACACTGATACCACGTCACAAAGACAGACACTGATACCCAGGAACACAGACACACACTTACACCAAGTAACACAGGCACACACTTACACCAAGTAACACAGACATACACTGACACCCAGTAACACAGACACACATGTACACCAAGTAACACAGACATACACAGACACCAAGTCACAAAGACACACACTGACACCAAGTAACACAGACATACACTGACACCAAGTAACAAAGACATACAATTACACCAAGTAACAAAGACACACACTTACACCATGTAACACAGATATACACTGACACCAAGTAACAAAGACATGCACTGACACCCAGTAACACAGACACACACTTACACCAAGTAACACAGACATACACTGACACCAAGTAACAAAGACATACACTGATACCCAGTAACACAGACACAGACTTACACCAACTAACACAGACATGCACGGACACCAAGTAACAAAGAAATACACTTACACCAAGTAACACAGACATACACTGATACCCAGTAACACAGACACACACTTACACCAAGTAACACAGACATACAATGACACCAAGTAACAGAGACATACACTGATACCAAGTAACACAGACGCACACTTAAACCAAGTAACAAAGACATACACTGACACCAAGTCACAAAGACACACACTGACACCCAGTAACAAAGACATACACTGACACCTAGTCACAAAGACATACACTGATACCCAGTAACACAGACACACACTTACACCAAGTAACACAGACATACACTGACACCCAGTATCACAGACACACACTTACACCAAGTAACAAAGACATGCACTGACACCCAGTAACAAAGACATACACTGACACCCAGTAACACAGACACCAAGTAACAAAGACAGACACTGATACCCAGGAACACAGACACACACTTACACCAAGTTACACAGACATACACTGACACCAAGTCACAAAGACACACACTGACACCAAGTAACACAGACATACACTGACACCAAGTAACAAAGACATACAATTACACCAAGTAACAAAGACACACACTTAACCATGTAACACAGATATACACTGACACCAAGTAACAAAGACATGCACTGACACCCAGGAACACAGACACACACTTACACCAAGTAAGACAGAAATACACTGATACCAAGTAACAAAGACATACACTGATACCCAGTAACACAGACACAGACTTACACCAGCTAACACAGACATACACGGACACCAAGTAACAAAGAAATATACTTACACCAAGTAACACAGACATACACTGATACACAGTAACACAGACACACACTTGCACCAAGTAACAAAGACAGACACTGACACCCAGTAACACAGACACACACTTACACCACTAACAAAGACATACACTGACCCCCAGTAACACAGACACAAACTTACACCAAGTAACAAAGACATACACGGACACCCAGTTACAAAGCCATGCACTGACACCCAGTAACACAGACACACACGGACACCAAGTAACAAAGACACACACTTACACCAAGTAACACAAACACACACTGACACCCAGTAACACAGACACACACTTACACCAAGCAACACAGACATACACTGACACCAAGTAACAAAGACATACACTGATACCCAGTAACACAGACACACACTTACACCAAGTAACACAGACATACACTGACACCAAGTAACAAAGACATACACTGATACCCAGGAACACAGACACACACTTACACCAAGTAACACAGACACACACTTAAACCAAGTAACAAAGACATACACTGACACCAAGTAACACAGACATACACTGACACCAAGTAACAAAGACATACAATTACACCAAGTAACAAAGACACACACTTACACCAAGTAACAAAGATATACACTGACACCAAGTAACACAGACATACACTGACACCCAGTAACTCAGACACACACTTACACCACGTTACACAGACATACACTGACACCAAGTCACAAAGACACACACTGACACCAAGTAACACAGACATACACTGACACCAAGTAACAAAGACATACAATTACACCAAGTAACAAAGACACACACTTAACCATGTAACACAGATATACACTGACACCAAGTAACAAAGACATGCACTGACACCCAGTAACACAGACACACACTTACACCAAGTAACACAGACATACACTGATACCAAGTAACAAAGACATACACTGATACCCAGTAACACAGACACAGACTTACACCAGCTAACACAGACATACACGGACACCAAGTAACAAAGAAATACACTTACACCAAGTAACACAGACATACACTGATACACAGTAACACAGACACACACTTGCACCAAGTCACAAAGACAGACACTGACACCCAGTAACACAGACACACACTTACACCAAGTAACAAATACATACACTGACCCCCAGGAACACAGACACAAACTTACACCAAGTAACAAAGACATACACGGACACCCAGTTACAAAGACATGCACTGACACCCAGTAACACAGACACACACGGACACCAAGTAACAAAGACACACACTTACACCAAGTAACACAAACACACACTGACACCCAGTAACACAGACACACACTTACACCAAGCAACACAGACATACACTGACACCAAGTAACAAAGACATACACTGATACCCAGTAACACAGACACACACTTACACCAAGTAACACAGACATACACTGACACCAAGTAACAAAGACATACACTGATACCCAGGAACACAGACACACACTTACACCAAGTAACACAGACACACACTTAAACCAAGTAACAATGACATACACTGACACCAAGTAACACAGACATACACTGACACCAAGTAACAAAGACATACAATTACACCAAGTAACAAAGACACACACTTACACCAAGTAACACAGATATACACTGACACCAAGTAACAAAGACATGCACTGACACCCAGTAACACAGACACAGACGGACACCAAGTAACACAGACATGAACTGACACCAAGTAACTAAGACATGCATTGATACAAAGTAACACAGACACACACTTACACCAACTAACACAGACATGCACTGACACCAAGTAACAAAGACATACACTGATACCCAGGAACACAGACACACACTTACACCAAGCAACACAGACATACACTGACACCAAGTAACAAAGACATACACTGATACCCAGTAACACAGACACACACTTACACCAAGTAACACAGAGATAAACTGACACCAAGTAACAAAGACATACACTGATACCCAGGAACACAGACACACACTTACACCAAGTAACACAGACACACACTTAAACCAAGTAACAAAGGCATACACTGACACCAAGTAACACAGACATACACTGACACCAAGTAACAAAGACATACAATTACACCAAGTAACAAAGACACACACTTACACCAAGTAACACAGATATACACTGACACCAAGTAACAAAGACATGCACTGACACCCAGTAACACAGACACAGACGGACACCAAGTAACACAGACATGCACTGACACCAAGTAACTAAGACATGCACTGATACCCAGTAACACAGACACACACTTACACCAACTAACACAGACATGCACTGACACCAAGTAACAAAGACATACACTGATACCCAGGAACACAGACACACACTTACACCAAGTAACACAGACACACACTGACACCAAGTAACAAAGACATACAATTGCACCACGTTACAAAGACACACACTTACACCAAGTAACAAAGACAGACACTGATACCCAGTAACACAGACACACACTTACACCAAGTAACAAAGACGTACACTGACACCCAGTAACACAAACAAACACACACTGACACCCAGTAACACAGAGAAACACTAATAAACAGTAGCACAGACATACACTGACACCAAGTCACAAAGACATACCCTGAAACCCAGTAACAAAGACATACACTGACACCAAGTCACAAAGACATACACTGATACCCAGGAACACAGACACACACTGACACCCAGTAACAAAGACATACACTGATACCAAGTCGCAAAGACATACACTGATACCCAGTAACACAGACACACACTGACACCCAGTAACAAAGACATACACTGATACCAAGTCACAAAGACAGACACTGATACCCAGGAACACAGACACACACTTACACCAAGTAACACAGACACACACTTACACCAAGTAACAAAGACATACACTTACACCAAGTAACACAGACATACACTGACACCCAGTAACACAGACACACACTTACACCAAGTAACACAGACATACACTTACACCAAGTAACAAAGACATACAATTACATCAAGTAACACAGACATGCACTGACACCCATTAACACAGACACACACTTACACCAAGTAACACAGACATACACTGATACCCAGTAACACAGACACAGACTGACACCAACTAACACAGACATGCACTGACACCAAGTAACAAAGAAATACACTTACACCAAGTAACACAGACATACACTGATACCCAGTAACACAGACACACACGTGCACCAAGTAACAAAGACAGACACTGAAAGCCAGTAACACAGACACACACTTACACCAAGTAACAAAGACATACACTGACACCCAGTAACACAGACACACACTTACACCAAGTAACAAAGACATACACTGACACCCAGTAACAAAGACATACACTGACACCCAGTAACACAGACACACACGGACAACAAGTAACAAAGACACACACTTGCACCAAGTAACACAAACACACACTGACACCCAGTAACACAGACACACACTTGCACCAAGCAACACAGACATACACTGACACCAAGTAACAAAGACATACACTGATACCCAGTAACACAGACACACACTTACACCAAGTAACACAGACATACACTGACACCAAGTCACAAAGACATACACTGATACCCAGGAACACAGGCACACACTTACCCCAAGTAACACAGTCACACACTTAAACCAAGTAACAAAGACATACACTGACACCAAGTAACAAAGACATACACTGACACCAAGTAACAAAGATATACAATTACACCACGTAACAAAGACACACACTTACACCAAGTAACACAGATATACACTGACACCAAGCAACAAAGACATACACTGATACCCAGTAACACAGACACACACTTACACCAACTAACACAGACATGCACTGACACCAAGTAACAAAGACAGACACTGATACCCAGGAACACAGACACGCACTGACACCAAGTAACACAGACACATACTTACACCAAGTAACAAAGACATACACTTACACCAAGTAACACAGACATACACTGACACCAAGTAACAAAGACATACAATTACACCAAGTCACAAAGACATACACTGATACCCAGGAACACAGACACACACTGACACCCAGTAACAAAGACATACACTGATACCTAGTCACAAATACAGACACTGATACCCAAGAACATAGACACACACTTACACCAAGTAACACAGACATACACTGACTCCAAGTAACAAAGACATACACTGATACCCAGTAACACAGACACAGACTTACACCAACTAACACAGACATACACTGACACCAAGTAACAAAGACATACAATTACACCAAGTAACAAAGACACACACTTACACCAAGTAACACAGATATACACTGACACCAAGTAACACAGACATACACTGACACCCAGTAACACAGACACACACTTACACGAAGTTACACAGACATACACTGATACCCAGGAACACAGACACACACTTACACCAAGTAACACAGAAACACACTTAAACCAAGTCACAAAGACACACACTGACACCAAGTAAAACAGACATACACTGACACCAAATAACAAAGACATACAATTACACCAAGTAACAATGACACACACTTAACCATGTAACACAGATATACACTGACACCAAGTAACAAAGACATGCACTGACACCCAGTAACACAGACACACACTTACACCAAGTAACACAGACATACACTGATACCAAGTAACAAAGACACACACTTACACCAAGTAACACAAACACACACTGACACCCAGTAACACAGACACACACTTACACCAAGCAACACAGACATACACTGACACCAAGTAACAAAGACATACACTGATACCCAGTAACACAGACACACACTTACACCAAGTAACACAGAGATAAACTGACACCAAGTAACAAAGACATACACTGATACCCAGGAACACAGACACACACTTACACCAAGTAACACAGACACACACTTAAACCAAGTAACAAAGACATACACTGACACCAAGTAACACAGACATACACTGACACCAAGTAACAAAGACATACAATTACACCAAGTAACAAAGACACACACTTACACCAAGTAACACAGATATACACTGACACCAAGTAACAAAGACATGCACTGACACCCAGTAACACAGACACAGACGGACACCAAGTAACACAGACATGCACTGACACCAAGTAACTAAGACATGCACTGATACCCTCTAACACAGCCACACACTTACACCAACTAACACAGACATGCACTGACACCAAGTAACAAAGACATACACTGATACCCAGGAACACAGACACACACTTACACCAAGTAACACAGACACACACTGACACCAAGTAACAAAGACATACAATTGCACCAAGTTACAAAGACACACACTTACACCAAGTAACAAAGACAGACACTGATACCCAGTAACACAGACAGACACTTTCACCAAGTAACAAAGACGTACACTGACACCCAGTAACACAAACAAACACACATTGACACCCAGTAACACAGAGAAACACTAATAAACAGTAGCACAGACATACACTGACACCAAGTCACAAAGACATACACTGAAACCCAGTAACAAAGACATACACTGACACCAAGTCACAAAGACATACACTGATACCCAGGAACACAGACACACACTGACACCCAGTAACAAAGACATACACTGATACCAAGTCGCAAAGACATACACTGATACCCAGTAACACAGACACACACTGACACCCAGTAACAAAGACATACACTGATACCAAGTCACAAAGACAGACACTGATACCCAGGAACACAGACACACACTTACACCAAGTAACACAGACACACACTTACACCAAGTAACAAAGACATACACTTACACCAAGTAACACAGACATACACTGACACCCAGTAACACAGACACACACTTACACCAAGTAACACAGACATACACTTACACCAAGTAACAAAGACATACACTTACACCAAGTAACACAGACATACACTGACACCCATTAACACAGACACACACTTACACCAAGTAACACAGACATACACTGATACCCAGTAACACAGACACAGACTGACACCAACTAACACAGACATGCACTGACACCAAGTAACAAAGAAATACACTTACACCAAGTAACACAGACATACACTGATGCCCAGTAACACAGACACACACGTGCACCAAGTAACAAAGACAGACACTGAAAGCCAGTAACACAGACACACACTTACACCAAGTAACAAAGACATACACTGACACCCAGTAACACAGACACACACTTACACCAAGTAACAAAGACATACACTGACACCCAGTAACAAAGACATACACTGACACCCAGTAACACAGACACACACGGACAACAAGTAACAAAGACACACACTTGCACCAAGTAACACAAACACACACTGACACCCAGTAACACAGACACACACTTGCACCAAGCAACACAGACATACACTGACACCAAGTAACAAAGACATACACTGATACCCAGTAACACAGACACACACTTACACCAAGTAACACAGACATACACTGACACCAAGTCACAAAGACATACACTGATACCCAGGAACACAGGCACACACTTACCCCAAGTAACACAGTCACACACTTAAACCAAGTAACAAAGACATACACTGACACCAAGTAACACAGACATACACTGACACCAAGTAACAAAGACATACAATTACACCACGTAACAAAGACACACACTTACACCAAGTAACACAGATATACACTGACACCAAGCAACAAAGACATACACTGATACCCAGTAACACAGACACACACTTACACCAACTAACACAGACATGCACTGACACCAAGTAACAAAGACAGACACTGATACCCAGGAACACAGACACACACTGACACCAGTAACACAGACACATACTTACACCAAGTAACAAAGACATACACTTACACCAAGTAACACAGACATACACTGACACCAAGTAACAAAGACATACAATTACACCAAGTCACAAAGACATACACTGATACCCAGGAACACAGACACACACTGACACCCAGTAACAAAGACATACACTGATACCTAGTCACAAATACAGACACTGATACCCAAGAACATAGACACACACTTACACCAAGTAACACAGACATACACTGACTCCAAGTAACAAAGACATACACTGATACCCAGTAACACAGACACAGACTTACACCAACTAACACAGACATACACTGACACCAAGTAACAAAGACATACAATTACACCAAGTAACAAAGACACACACTTACACCAAGTAATACAGATATACACTGACACCAAGTAACACAGACATACACTGACACCCAGTAACACAGACACACACTTACACGAAGTTACACAGACATACACTGATACCCAGGAACACAGACACACACTTACACCAAGTAACACAGACACACACTTAAACCAAGTCACAAAGACACACACTGACACCAAGTAAAACAGACATACACTGACACCAAGTAACAAAGACATACAATTACACCAAGTAACAATGACACACACTTAACCATGTAACACAGATATACACTGACACCAAGTAACAAAGACATGCACTGACACCCAGTAACACAGACACACACTTACACCAAGTAACACAGACATACACTGATACCAAGTAACAAAGACACACACTTACACCAAGTAACACAAACACACACTGACACCCAGTAACACAGACACACACTTACACCAAGCAACACAGACATACACTGACACCAAGTAACAAAGACATACACTGATACCCAGTAACACAGACACAGACTGACACCAACTAACACAGACATGCACTGACATCAAGTAACAAAGAAATACACTTACACCAAGTAACACAGACATACACTGATACCCAGTAACACAGACACACACTTGCACCAAGTAACAAAGACAGACACTGAAAGCCAGTAACACAGACACACACTTACACCAAGTAACAAAGACATACACTGACACCCAGTAACACAGACACACACTTACACCAAGTAACAAAGACATACACTGACACCCAGTAACAAAGACATACACTGACACCCAGTAACACAGACACACACGGACAACAAGTAACAAAGACACACACTTGCACCAAGTAACACAAACACACACTGACACCCAGTAACACAGACACACACTTGCACCAAGCAACACAGACATACACTGACACCAAGTAACAAAGACATACACTGATACCCAGTAACACAGACACACACTTACACCAAGTAACACAGACATACACTGACACCAAGTCACAAAGACATACACTGATACCCAGGAACACAGGCACACACTTACCCCAAGTAACACAGTCACACACTTAAACCAAGTAACAAAGACATACACTGACACCAAGTAACACAGACATACACTGACACCAAGTAACAAAGACATACAATTACACCACGTAACAAAGACACACACTTACACCAAGTAACACAGATATACACTGACACCAAGCAACAAAGACATACACTGATACCCAGTAACACAGACACACACTTACACCAAGTAACACAGACATACACTGACACCAAGTCACAAAGACATACACTGATACCCAGGAACACGGACACACACTTACACCAAGTAATACAGACACACACTTAAACCAAGTAACAAAGACATACACTGACACCAAGTAACACAGACATACACTGACACAAAGTAACAAAGACATTCAATTACACCAAGTAACAAAGACACACACTTACACCAAGTAACACAGATATACACTGACACCAAGTAACACAGACATGCACTGACACCAAGTAACTAAGACATACACTGATACCCAGTAACACAGACACACACTTACACCAAGTAACACAGACATGCACTGACACCAAGTAACAAAGACATACACTGATACCCTGGAACACAGACACACAGTTACACCAAGTAACACAGACACACACTTACACCAAGTAACAAAGACATACACTTACACCAAGTAACACAGACATACGCTGACACCAAGTAACAAAGACATACAATTACACCAAGTTACAAAGACACACACTTACATCAAGTAACAAAGACAGACACTGATACCCAGTAACACAGACACACAAATACACCAAGTAACAAAGACATACACTGACACCCAGTAACACAAACAAACACACACTGACACCCAGTAACACAGAGAAACACTAATAAACAGTAACACAGACATACACTGACACCAAGTCACAAAGACATACACTGAAACCCAGTAACAAAGACAGACACTGACACCAAGTCACAAAGACATACACTGATACCCAGGAACACAGACACACACTGACACCCAGTAACAAAGACATGCACTGATACCAAGTCACAAAGACATACACTGATACCCAGTAACACAGACACACACTGACACCCAGTAACAAAGACATACACTGATACCAAGTCACAAAGACAGACACTGATACCCAGGAACACAGACACACACTGACACCAGTAACACAGACACATACTTACACCAAGTAACAAAGTCATACACTTACACCAAGTAACACAGACATACACTGACACCAAGTAACAAAGACATACAATTACACCAAGTCACAAAGACATACACTGATACCCAGGAACACAGACACACACTGACACCCAGTAACAAAGACATACACTGATACCTAGTCACAAATACAGACACTGATACCCAAGAACATAGACACACACTTACACCAAGTAACACAGACATACACTGACTCCAAGTAACAAAGACATACACTGATACCCAGTAACACAGACACAGACTTACACCAACTAACACAGACATACACGGACACCAAGAAACAAAGAATTACACTTACACCAAGTAACACAGACATACACTGATACCCAGTAACACAGACACACACTTGCACCAAGTAACAAAGACAGACACTGACACCCAGTAACACAGACACACACTTACACCAAGTAACAAAGACATACACTGACACCCAGTAACACAGACACACACTTACACCAAGTAACAAATACATACACTGACACCCAGTAACAAAGACATACACTGATACCCAGTAACACAGACACACACGGACACCAAGTAACAAAGACACACACTTACACCAATTAACACAAACACACACTGACACCCAGTAACACAGACACACACTTGCACCAAGCAACACAGACATACACTGACACCAAGTAACAAAGACATACACTGATACCCAGTAACACAGACACACACTTACACCAAGTAACACAGACATACACTCACACCAAGTCACAGAGACATACACTGATACCCAGGAACACAGGCACACACTTACCCCAAGTAACACAGTCACACACTTAAACCAAGTAACAAAGACATTCAATTACACCAAGTAACAAAGACACACACTTACACCAAGTAACACAGATATACACTGACACCAAGTAACCAAGACATGCACTGACACCCAGTAACACAGACACAGACGGACACCAAGTAACACAGACATGCACTGACACCAAGTAACTAAGACATACACTGATACCCAGTAACACAGACACACACTTACACCAACTTACACAAACATGCACTGACACCAAGTAACATAGACAGACACTGATACCCAGGAACACAGACACACACTTACACCAAGTAACACAAACACATACTTACACCAAGTAACAAAGACATACACTTACACCAAGTAACACAGACATACACTGACACCAAGTAACAAAGACATACAATTACACCAAGTCACAAAGACATACACTGATACCCAGGAACACAGACACACACTGACACCCAGTAACAAAGACATACACTGATACCAAGTCACAAAGACATACACTGATACCCAGTAACACAGACACACACTGACACCCAGTAACAAGGACATACACTGATACCAAGTCACAAAGACAGACACTGATACCCAGGAACACAGACACACACTTACACCAAGTAACACAGAAACACACTTACACCAAGTAACAAAGACATACACTTACACCAACTAACACAGACATGCACTGACACCCAGTAACAAAGACACACACTTACACCAAGTAACACAGACATACACTGACACCAAGTCACAAAGAAACACACTGACACCAAGTAACACAGACATACACTGACACCAAGTAACAAAGACATACAATTACACCAAGTAACAAAGACACACACTTACACCATGTAATACAGATATACACTGACACCAAGTAACAAAGACATGCACTGACACCCAGTAACAAAGATACACACTTACACCAAGTAACACAGACATACACTTACACCAAGTAACAAAGACATACACTGATACCCAGTAAAACAGACACAGACTTACACCAACTAACACAGACATGCAAGGACACCAATTAACAAAGAAATACACTGACACCAAGTAACACAGACATACACTGATACCCAGGAAAACAGACACACACTTACACCAAGTAACAAAGACACACACTTACACCAAGTAACAAAGACATACACTTACAAAAAGTAACACAGACATACACTGACACCCAGTAACACAGACACACACTTACACCAAGTAACAAAGACATACACTGACACCCAGTAACAAAGACATACACTGACACCCAGTAACACAGACACACACGGACACCAAGTAACAAAGACACACACTTACACCAAGTAACACAAACACACACAGACATCCAGTAACACAGGCACACACTTGCACCAAGCAACACAGACATACACTGACACCAAGTAACAAAGACATACACTGATACCCAGTAACACAGACACACACTTACACCAAGTAACACAGACATACACTGACACCAAGTCACAAAGACATACACTGATACCCAGGAACACAGACACACACTTACACCAAGTAACACAGGCACACACTTAAACCAAGTAACAAAGACATACACTGACACCAAGTAACACATGCATACACTTACACCAAGTAACAAAGACAAACAATTACACCAAGTAACAAAGACACACACTTACACCAAGTAACACAGATATACACTGACACCAAGTAACAAAGACATGCACTGACACCCAGTAACACAGACACAGACGGACACCAAGTAACACAGACACACACTTACACCAAGTAACAAAGACATACACTTACACCAAGTAACACAGACATACACTGACACCAAGTAACAAAGACATACAATTACATCAAGTTACAAAGACACACACTTACACCAAGTAACAAAGACAGACACTGATACCCAGTAACACAGACACACACTTACACCAAGTAACAAAGACATACACTTACACCAAGTAACACAGACATACACTGACACCAAGTAACAAAGACATACAATTACACCAAGTTACAAAGACACACACTTACACCAAGTAACAAAGACAGACACTGATACCCAAGAACACAGACACACACTTACACCAAGTAACACAGACATACACTGACACCAAGTAACAAAGACATACACTGATACCCAGTAACACAGACACAGACTTACACCAACTAACACAGACCTACACGGACACCTAGAAACAAAGAAATACACTGACACCAAGTAACACAGACATACACTGATACCCGGTAACACAGACACACACTTGCACCAAGTAACAAAGACAGACACTGACACCCAGTAACACAGACACACACTTACACCAAGTAACAAAGACATACACTGACACCCAGTAACACAGACACACACTTACACCAAGTAACAAAGACATACACTGACACCCAGTAACAAAGACATACACTGACACCCAGTAACACAGACACACACGGACACCACGTAACAAAGACACACACTTACACCAAGTAACACAAACACACACTGACACCCAGTAACACAGACACACACTTGCACCAAGCAACACAGACATACACTGACACCAAGTAACAAAGACATACACTGATACCCAGTAACACAGACACACACTTACACCAAATAACACAGACATACACTCACACCAAGTCACAGAGACATACACTGATACCCAGGAACACAGGCACACACTTACCCCAAGTAACACAGTCACACACTTAAACCAAGTAACAAAGACATTCAATTACACCAAGTAACAAAGACACACACTTACACCAAGTAACACAGATATACACTGACACCAAGTAACAAAGACATGCACTGACACCCAGTAACACAGACACAGACGGACACCAAGTAACACAGACATGCACTGACACCAAGTAACTAAGACATACACAGATACCCAGTAACACAGACACACACTTACACCAACTAACACAAACATGCACTGACACCCAGTAACAAAGACAGACACTGATACCCAGGAACACAGACACACACTTACACCAAGTAACACAAACACATACTTACACCAAGTAACAAAGACATACACTTACACCAAGTAACACAGACATACACTGACACCAAGTAACAAAGACATACAATTACACCAAGTCACAAAGACATACACTGATACCCAGGAACACAGACACACACTGACACCCAGTAACAAAGACACACACTGATACCAAGTCACAAAGACATACACTGATACCCAGTAACACAGACACACACTGACACCCAGTAACAAAGACATACACTGATACCAAGTCACAAAGACAGACACAGATACCCAGGAACACAGACACACACTTACACCAAGTAACACAGAAACACACTTACACCAAGTAACAAAGACATACAATTACACCAAGTTACAAAGACACACACTTACACCAAGTAATAAAGACAGACACTGATACCCAGTAACACAGACACACACTTACACCAAGCAACAAAGACATACACTTACACCAAGTAACACAGACATGCACGGACACCAAGTAACAAAGAAATACACTTACACCAAGTAACACAGACATACACTGATACCCAGGAACACAGACACACACTTACACCAAGTAACAAAGACACACACTTACACCAAGTAACAAAGACATACACTTACAAAAAGTAACACAGACATACACTGACACCCAGTAACACAGACACACACTTACACCAAGTAACAAAGACATACACTGACACCCAGTAACAAAGACATACACTGACACCCAGTAACACAGACACACACGGACACCAAGTAACAAAGACACACACTTACACCAAGTAACACAAACACACACTGACATCCAGTAACAAAGACACACACTTACACCAAGCAACACAGACATACACTGACACCAAGTAACAAAGACATACACTGATACCCAGTAACACAGACACACACTTACACCAAGTAACACAGACATACACTGACACCAAGTCACAAAGACATACACTGATACCCAGGAACACAGACACACACTTACACCAAGTAACACAGGCACACACTTACACCAAGTAACACAGAAAAACACTGACACCAAGTAACAAAGACATGCACTGACACCCAGTAACACAGACACAGACGGACACCAAGTAACACAGCCACACACTTACACCAAGTAACAAAGACATACACTTACACCAAGTAACACAGACATACACTGACACCAAGTAACAAAGACATACAATTACACCAAGTTACAAAGACACACACTTACACCAAGTAACAAAGACAGACACTGATACCCAGTAACACAGACACACACTTACACCAAGTAACAAAGACATAAACTTACACCAAGTAACACAGACATACACTGACACCAAGTAACAAAGACATACAATTACACCAAGTTACAAAGACACACACTTACACCAAGTAACAAAGACAGACACTGATACCCAAGAACACAGACACACACTTACACCAAGTAACACAGACATACACTGACACCAAGTAACAAAGACATACACTGATACCCAGTAACACAGACACAGACTTACTCCAACTAACACAGACATACACGGACACCAAGAAACAAAGAAATACACTTACACCAAGTAACACAGACATACACTGATGCCCAGTAACACATACACACACTTGCACCAAGTAACAAAGACAGACACTGACACCCAGTAACACAGACACACACTTACACCAAGTAACAAAGACATACAATGACACCCAGTAACACAGACACACACTTACACCAAGTAACAAAGACATACACTGACACCCAGTAACAAAGACATACACTGACACCCAGTAACACAGACACACACGGACACCAAGTAACAAAGACACACACTTACACCAAGTAACACAAACACACACTGACACCCAGTAACACAGACACACACTTGCACCAAGCAACACAGACATACACTGACACCAAGTAACAAAGAGATACACTGATACCCAGTAACACAGACACACACTTACACCAAGTAACAGAGACATACACTCACACCAAGTCACAGAGACATACACTGATACCCAGGAACACAGGCACACACTTACCCCAAGTAACACAGTCACACACTTAAACCAAGTAACAAAGACATTCAATTACACCAAGTAACCAAGACACACACTTACACCAAGTAACACAGACATGCACTGACACCAAGTAACTAAGACATACACTGATACCCAGTAACACAGACACACACTTACACCAACTAACACAAACATGCACTGACACCAAGTAACAAAGACAGACACTGAGACCCAGGAACACAGACACACACTTACACCAAGTAACACAAACACATACTTACACCAAGTAACAAAGACATACACTTACACCAAGTAACACAGACATACAATTACACCAAGTCACAAAGACATACACTGATACCCAGGAACACAGACACACACTGACACCCAGTAACAAAGACATACACTGATACCAAGTCACAAAGACATACACTGATACCCAGTAACACAGACACACACTGACACCCAGTAACAAAGACATACACTGATACCAAGTCACAAAGACAGACACTGATACCCAGGAACACAGACACACACTTACACCAAGTAACACAGAAACACACTTACACCAAGTAACAAAGACATACAATTACACCAAGTTACAAAGACACACACTTACACCAAGTAACAAAGACAGACACTGATACCCAGTAACACAGACACACACTTAGACCAAGTAACAAAGACATACACTTACACCAAGTAACACAGACATACACTGACACCAAGTAACAAAGACATACAATTACACCAAGTTACAAAGACACACACTTACACCAAGTAACAAAGAAAGACACTGATACCCAAGAACACAGACACACACTTACACCAAGTAACACAGACATACACTGACACCAAGTAACAAAGACATACACTGATACCCAGTAACACAGACACAGACTTACACCAACTAACACAGACATACACGGACACCAAGAAACAAAGAAATACACTTACACCAAGTAACACAGACATACACTGATACCCAGTAACACAGACACACACTTGCACCAAGTAACAAAGACAGACAATGACACCCAGTAACACAGACACACACTTACACCAAGTAACAAAGACATACACTGACACCCAGTAACACAGACACACACTTACACCAAGTAACAAAGACATACACTGACACCCAGTAACAAAGACATACACTGACACCCAGTAACACAGACAGACACGGACACCAAGTAACAAAGACACACACTTACACCAAGTAACACAAACACACACTGACACCCAGTAACACAGACACACACTTGCACCAAGCAACACAGACATACACTGACACCAAGTAACAAAGACATACACTGATACCCAGTAACACAGACACACACTTACACCAAGAAACACAGACATACACTCACACCAAGTCACAGAGATATACACTGATACCCAGGAACACAGGCACGCACTTACCCCAAGTAACACATTCACACACTTAAACCAAGTAACAAAGACATTCAATTACACCAAGTAACAAAGACACACACTTACACCAAGTAACATAGAAACACACTTACACCAAGTAACAAAGACATACACTTACACCAACTAACACAGACATACACTGACACCCAGTTACACAGACACATACTTACACCAAGTAACACAGACATACACTGACACCAAGTCACAAAGACACACACTGACACCAAGTAACACAGACATACACTGACACCAAGTAACAAAGACATACAATTACACCAAGTAACAAAGACACACACTTACACCATGTAACACAGATATACACTGACACCAAGTAACAAAGACATGCACTGACACCCAGGAACACAGACACACACTTACACCAAGTAACACAGACATACACTGACACCAAGTAACAAAGACATACACTGATACCCAGTAAAACAGACACAGACTTACACCAACTAACACAGACATGCACGGACACCAAGTAACAAAGAAATAAACTTACACCAAGTAACACAGACATACACTGATACCCAGGAACACAGACACACACACACTGACACCCAGTATCACAGAGAAACACTAATAAACAGTAACACAGACATACACTGACACCAAGTCACAAAGACATACACTGAAACCCAGTAACAAAGACATACACTGACACCAAGTCACAAAGACATACACTGATACCCAGGAAATCAGACACACTCTGACACCCAGTAACAAAGACATACACTGATACCAAGTCACAAAGACATACACTGATACCCAGTAACACAGACACACACTGACACCCAGTAACAAAGACATACACTGATACCAAGTCACAAAGACAGACACTGATACCCAGGTACACAGACACACACTTACATCAAGTAACACAGACATACACTGATACCAAGTCACAAAGACATACACTGATACCCAGTAACACAGACACACTCTGACACCCAGTAACAAAGACATACACTGATACCAAGTCACCAAGACATACACTGATACCCAGTAACACAGACACACTCTGACACACAGTAACAAAGACATACACTGATACCAAGTCACAAAGACATACACTGATACCCAGTAACACAGACACACACTTACACCAAGTAACACAGACATACAATGACACCAAGTAACAAAGACATACACTGATACCCAGTAACACAGACGCACACTTAAACCAAGTAACAAAGACATACACTTACACCAAGTAACAAAGAGACACAATGACACCCAGTAACAAAGACATACACTGACACCAAGTCACAAAGACATACACTGATACCCAGTAACACAGACACACACTTACACCAAGTAACACAGACATACACTGACACCCAGTATCACAGACACACACTTACACCAAGTAACAAAGACATACACTGACACCCAGTATCAAAGACATACACTGACACCCAGTAACACAGACACACACAGATACCAAGTAACAAAGACATACACTGATACCCAGGAAAACAGACACACACTTACAGCAAGTAACACAGACACACACTTACACCAAGTAACAAAGACATACACTTGCACCAAGTAACACAGACATACACTGACACCCAGTAACACAGACACACACTTACACCCAGTAACACAGACATACACTGACACCAAGTCACAAAGACACACACTGACACCAAGTAACACAGACATACACTGACACCAAGTAACAAAGACATACAATTACACCAAGTAACAAAGACACACACTTACACCATGTAACACAGATATACACTGACACCAAGTAACAAAGACATGCACTGACACCCAGTAACACAGACACACACTTACACCAAGTAACACAGACATACACTGATACCAAGTAACAAAGACATACACTGATACCCAGTAACACAGACACAGACTTACACCAGCTAACACAGACAAAGACGGACACCAAGTAACAAAGAAATACACTTACACCAAGTAACACAGACATACACTGATACCCAGTAACACAGACACACACTTGCACCAAGTAACAAAGCCAGACACTGACACCCAGTAACACAGACGCACACTTACACCAAGTAACAAAGACATACACTGATACCCAGTAACACAGACACACACTTACACCAAGTAACACAAACACACACTGACACCCAGTAACACAGACACACACTTACACCAAGCAACACAGACATACACTGACACCAGGTAACAAAGACATACACTGATATCCAGTAACACAGACACACACTTACACCAAGTAACACAGACATACACTGACACCAAGTAACAAAGACATACACTGACACCCAGTAACACAGACACACACGGACACCAAGTAACAAAGACACACACTTACACCAAGTAACACAAACACACACTGACACCCAGTAACACAGACACACACTTACACCAAGCAACACAGACATACACTGACACCAAGTAACAAAGACGTACACTGATATCCAGTAACACAGACACACACTTACACCAAGTAACACAGACATACACTGACACCAAGTAACAAAGACATACACTGATATCCAGGAACACAGACACACACTTACACCAAGTAACAAAGACACACACTTAAACCAAGTAACAAAGACATACACTGACACCAAGTAACACAGACATACACTGACACCAAGTAACAAAGACATACAATTACACCAAGTAACAAAGACACACACTTACACCAAGTAACACTGATATACACTGACACCAAGTAACAGAGACATGCACTGACACCCAGTAACACAGATGCAGACGGACACCAAGTAACACAGACATGCACTGACACCAAGTAACTAAGACATACACTGATACCCAGTAACACAGACACACACTTACACCAAGTAACACAGACACACACTGACACCAAGTAACAAAGACATACACTTACACCAAGTAACACAGACATACAATTACACCAAGTTACAAAGACACACACTTACACCAAGTAACAAAGACAGACACTGATACCCAGTAACACAGACACACACTTCCACCAAGTAACAAAGACGTACACTGACACCCAGTAACACAAACAAACACACACTGACACCCAGTAACACAGAGAAACACTAATAAACAGTAGCACAGACATACACTGACACCAAGTCACAAAGACATACAATGAAACCCAGTAACAAAGACATACACTGACACCAAGTCACAAAGACATACACTGATACCCAGGAACACAGACACACACTGACACCCAGTAACAAAGACATACACTGATACTAAGTCACAAAGACATACACTGATACCCAGTAACACAGACACAGACTTACACCAGCTAACACAGACAAAGACGGACACCAAGTAACAAAGAAATACACTTACACCAAGTAACACAGACATACACTGATACCCAGTAACACAGACACACACTTGCACCAAGTAACAAAGCCAGACACTGATACCCAGTAACACAGACACACACTTCCACCAAGTAACAAAGACGTACACTGACACCCAGTAACACAAACAAACACACACTGACACCCAGTATCACAGAGAAACACTAATAAACAGTAACACAGACATACACTGACACCAAGTCACAAAGACATACACTGAAACCCAGTAACAAAGACATACACTGACACCAAGTCACAAAGACATACACTGATACCCAGGAAATCAGACACACTCTGACACCCAGTAACAAAGACATACACTGATACCAAGTCACAAAGACATACACTGATACCCAGTAACACAGACACACACTGACACCCAGTAACAAAGACATACACTGATACCAAGTCACAAAGACAGACACTGATACCCAGGTACACAGACACACACTTACATCAAGTAACACAGACATACACTGATACCAAGTCACAAAGACATACACTGATACCCAGTAACACAGACACACTCTGACACCCAGTAACAAAGACATACACTGATACCAAGTCACCAAGACATACACTGATACCCAGTAACACAGACACACTCTGACACACAGTAACAAAGACATACACTGATACCAAGTCACAAAGACATACACTGATACCCAGTAACACAGACACACACTTACACCAAGTAACACAGACATACAATGACACCAAGTAACAAAGACATACACTGATACCCAGTAACACAGACGCACACTTAAACCAAGTAACAAAGACATACACTGACACCAAGTAACAAAGAGACACAATGACACCCAGTAACAAAGACATACACTGACACCAAGTCACAAAGACATACACTGATACCCAGTAACACAGACACACACTTACACCAAGTAACACAGACATACACTGACACCCAGTATCACAGACACACACTTACACCAAGTAACAAAGACATACACTGACACCCAGTATCAAAGACATACACTGACACCCAGTAACACAGACACACACAGATACCAAGTAACAAAGACATACACTGATACCCAGGAACACAGACACACACTTACAGCAAGTAACACAGACACACACTTACACCAAGTAACAAAGACATACACTTGCACCAAGTAACACAGACATACACTGACACCCAGTAACACAGACACACACTTACACCCAGTAACACAGACATACACTGACACCAAGTCACAAAGACACACACTGACACCAAGTAACACAGACATACACTGACACCAAGTAACAAAGACATACAATTACACCAAGTAACAAAGACACACACTTACACCATGTAACACAGATATACACTGACACCAAGTAACAAAGACATGCACTGACACCCAGTAACACAGACACACACTTACACCAAGTAACACAGACATACACTGATACCAAGTAACAAAGACATACACTGATACCCAGTAACACAGACACAGACTTACACCAGCTAACACAGACAAAGACGGACACCAAGTAACAAAGAAATACACTTACACCAAGTAACACAGACATACACTGATACCCAGTAACACAGACACACACTTGCACCAAGTAACAAAGCCAGACACTGACACCCAGTAACACAGACGCACACTTACACCAAGTAACAAAGACATACACTGATACCCAGTAACACAGACACACACTTACACCAAGTAACACAAACACACACTGACACCCAGTAACACAGACACACACTTACACCAAGCAACACAGACATACACTGACACCAGGTAACAAAGACATACACTGATATCCAGTAACACAGACACACACTTACACCAAGTAACACAGACATACACTGACACCAAGTAACAAAGACATACACTGACACCCAGTAACACAGACACACACGGACACCAAGTAACAAAGACACACACTTACACCAAGTAACACAAACACACACTGACACCCAGTAACACAGACACACACTTACACCAAGCAACACAGACATACACTGACACCAAGTAACAAAGACGTACACTGATATCCAGTAACACAGACACACACTTACACCAAGTAACACAGACATACACTGACACCAAGTAACAAAGACATACACTGATATCCAGGAACACAGACACACACTTACACCAAGTAACAAAGACACACACTTAAACCAAGTAACAAAGACATACACTGACACCAAGTAACACAGACATACACTGACACCAAGTAACAAAGACATACAATTACACCAAGTAACAAAGACACACACTTACACCAAGTAACACTGATATACACTGACACCAAGTAACAGAGACATGCACTGACACCCAGTAACACAGATGCAGACGGACACCAAGTAACACAGACATGCACTGACACCAAGTAACTAAGACATACACTGATACCCAGTAACACAGACACACACTTACACCAAGTAACACAGACACACACTGACACCAAGTAACAAAGACATACACTTACACCAAGTAACACAGACATACAATTACACCAAGTTACAAAGACACACACTTACACCAAGTAACAAAGACAGACACTGATACCCAGTAACACAGACACACACTTCCACCAAGTAACAAAGACGTACACTGACACCCAGTAACACAAACAAACACACACTGACACCCAGTAACACAGAGAAACACTAATAAACAGTAGCACAGACATACACTGACACCAAGTCACAAAGACATACAATGAAACCCAGTAACAAAGACATACACTGACACCAAGTCACAAAGACATACACTGATACCCAGGAACACAGACACACACTGACACCCAGTAACAAAGACATACACTGATACTAAGTCACAAAGACATACACTGATACCCAGTAACACAGACACACACTGACACCCAGTAACAAAGACATACACTGATACCAAGTCACAAAGACAGACACTGATACCCAGGAACACAGACACACACTTACACCAAGTAACACAGACTCACACTTACACCAAGTAACAAAGACATACACTTACACCAAGTAACACAGACATACACTGACACCCAGTAACACAGACACACACTTACACCAAGTAACACAGACATACACTGACACCAAGTAACAAAGGCATACACTGATACCCAGTAACACAGACACAGACTTACACCAACTAACACAGACATACACGGACACCAAGGAACAAAGAAATACACTTACACCAAGTAACACAGACATACACTGATACCCAGTAACACAGACACACACTTGCACCAAGTATCAAAGACAGACACAGACACCCAGTAACACAGACACACACTTACACCAAGTAACAAAGACATACACTGACACCCAGTAACACAGACACACACTTACACCAAGTAACAAAGACATACACGGACACCCAGTAACAAAGACATACACGGACACCCAGTAACAAAGACACACACGGACACCAAGTTAAAAAGACACACACTTACACCAAGTAACACAAACACACACTGACACCCAGTAACACAGACACACACTTACACCAAGCAGCACAGACAGACACTGACACCAAGTAACAAAGACATACACTGATATCCAGTAACACAGACACACACTTACACCTAGTAAAACAGACACACACTTAAACCAAGTAACAAAGACATACACTGACACCAAGTAACACAGACATACACTGACACCAAGTAACAAAGACATACAATTACACCAAGTAACAAAGACACACACTTACACCAAGTAACACAGACATGCACTGACACCAAGTAACTAAGACATACACTGATACCCAGTAACACAGACACACTCTTACACCAACTAACACAGACGTGCACTGACACCAAGTAACAAAGACATACACTGATACCCAGGAACACAGACACACACTTACACCAAGTAACACAGACACACACTGACACCAAGTAACAAAGACATACACTTACACCAAGTACCACAGACATACACTGACACCAAGTAACAAAGACATACAATTACACCAAGTTACAAAGACACACACTTACACCAAGTAACAAAGACAGACACTGATACCCAGTAACACAGACACACACTTACACCAAGTAACAAAGACGTACACTGACACCCAGTAACACAAACAAACACACACTGACACCCAGTAACACAGAGAAACACTAATAAACAGTAGCACAGACATACACTAACAGCAGGTCACAAAGACATACACTGACACCCAGTAACAAAGACATACACTGACACCAAGTTACAAAGACATACACTGATACCCAGGAACACAGACACACACTGACACCCAGTAACAAAGACATACACTGATACCAAGTCACAAAGACATACACTGATACCCAGTAACACAGACACACACTGACACCCAGGAACAAAGACTTACACTGATACCAAGTCACAAAGACAGACAGTGATACCCAGGAACACAGACACACACTTACACCAAGTAACACAGACACACACTTACACCAAGTAACAAAGACATACACTTACACCAAGTAACACAGACATACACTGACACCCAGTAACACAGACACACACTTACACCAAGTAACACAGACATACACTGACACCAAGTAACAAAGGCATACACTGATACCCAGTAACACAGACACAGACTTACACCAACTAACACAGACATACACGGACACCAAGTAACAAAGAAATACACTTACACCAAGTAACACAGACATACACTGATACCCAGTAACACAGACACACACTTGCACCAAGTAACAAAGACAGACACTGACACTCGGTAACACAGACACACACTTACACCAAGTAACAAAGACACACACTGACACCCAGTAACACAGACACACACTTACACCAAGTAACAAAGACATACACTGACATCCAGGAACAAAGACATACACTGACACCCAGTAACGCAGACACACACGGACACCAAGTAACAAAGACACACACTTACACCAAGTAACACAAACACACACTGACACCCAGTAACACAGACACACACTTGCACCAAGCAACACAGACATACACTGACACCAAGTAACAAAGACATACACTGATACCCAGTAACACAGACACACACTTACACCAAGTAACACAGACATACACTGACACCAAGTCTCAAAGACATACACTGATACCCAGGAACACAGGCACACACTTACACCAAGTAACACAGACACACACTTAAACCAAGTAACAAAGACATACACTGACACCAAGTAACACAGACATACACTGACACCAAGTAACAAAGACATACAATTACACCAAGTAACAAAGACACACACTTACACCAAGTAACACAGATATACACTGACACCAAGTAACAAAGACATGCACTGACACCCAGTAACACAGACACAGACGGACACCAAGTAACATAGACATGCACTGACACCAAGTAACTAAGACATACACTGATACCCAGTAACACAGACACACACTTACACCAACTAACACAGACATGCACTGACACCAAGTAACAAAGACATACACTGATACCCAGGAACACAGACGCACACTTACACCAAGTAACACAGACACACACTGACACCAAGTAACAAAGACATACACTTACACCAAGTAACACAGACATACACTGACACCAAGTAACTAAGACATACAGTTACACTAAGTTACAAAGACACACACTTACACCAAGTAACAAAGACAGACACTGATACCCAGTAACACAGACATACAATTACACCAAGTCACAAAGACATACACTGATACCCAGGAACACAGACACACACTGACACCAAGTAACAAAGACATACACTGATACCAAGTCACAAAGACATACACTGATACCCAGTAACACAGACACACACTGACACCAAGTAACTAAGACATACACTGATACCCAGGAACACAGACACACACTTACACCAAGTAACACAAACACATACTTACACCAAGTAACAAAGACATACACTTACACCAAGGAACACAGACATACACTGACACCAAGTAACAAAGTCATACAATTACACCAAGTCACAAAGACATACACTGATACCCAGGAACACAGACACACACTGACACCCAGTAACAAAGACATACACTGATACCAAGTCACAAAGACATACACTGATACCCAGTAACACAGACACACACTGACACCCAGTAACAAAGACATACACTGATACCAAGTCACAAAGACAGACACTGATACCCAGGAACACAGACACACACTTACACCAAGTAACACAGACACACACTTACACCAAGTAACAAAGACATACACTTACACCAACTAACACAGACATACACTGACACCCAGTAACACAGACACACACTTACACCAAGTAACACAGACAGACACTGACACCAAGTCACAAAGATACACACTGACACCAAGTAACACAGACATACACTGACACCAAGTAACAAAGACATACAATTACACCAAGTAACAAAGACACACACTTACACCATGTAACACAGATATACACTGACACCAAGTAACAAAGACATGCACTGACACCCAGTAACACAGACACACACTTACACCAAGTAACACAGACATACACTGACACCAAGTAACAAAGACATACACTGATACCAAGTCACAAAGACATACACTGATACCCAGTAACACAGACACACACTGACACCAAGTAACTAAGACATACACTGATACCCAGGAACACAGACACACACTTACACCAAGTAACACAAACACATACTTACACCAAGTAACAAAGACATACACTTACACCAAGGAACACAGACATACACTGACACCAAGTAACAAAGTCATACAATTACACCAAGTCACAAAGACATACACTGATACCCAGGAACACAGACACACACTGACACCCAGTAACAAAGACATACACTGATACCAAGTCACAAAGACATACACTGATACCCAGTAACACAGACACACACTGACACCCAGTAACAAAGACATACACTGATACCAAGTCACAAAGACAGACACTGATACCCAGGAACACAGACACACACTTACACCAAGTAACACAGACACACACTTACACCAAGTAACAAAGACATACACTTACACCAACTAACACAGACATACACTGACACCCAGTAACACAGACACACACTTACACCAAGTAACACAGACAGACACTGACACCAAGTCACAAAGATACACACTGACACCAAGTAACACAGACATACACTGACACCAAGTAACAAAGACATACAATTACACCAAGTAACAAAGACACACACTTACACCATGTAACACAGATATACACTGACACCAAGTAACAAAGACATGCACTGACACCCAGTAACACAGACACACACTTACACCAAGTAACACAGACATACACTGACACCAAGTAACAAAGACATACACTGATACCCAGTAACACAGACACAGACTTACACCAACTAACACAGACATGCACGGACACCAAGTAACAAAGAAATACACTTACACCAAGTAACACAGACATACACTGATACCCAGGAACACAGACACACACTTACACCAAGTAACAAAGACACACACTTACACCAAGTAACAAAGACATACACTTACAAAAAGTAACACAGACATACACTGACACCCAGTAACACAGACACACACTTACACCAAGTAACAAAGACATACACTGACACCCAGTAACAAAGACATACACTGACACCCAGTAACACAGACACACACGGACACCAAGTAACAAAGACACACACTTACACCAAGTAACACAAACACACACTGACATCCAGTAACACAGACACACACTTACACCAAGCAACACAGACATACACTGACACCAAGTAACAAAGACATACACTGATACCCAGTAACACAGACACACACTGACACCCAGTAACAAAGACATACACTGATACCAAGTCACAAAGACAGACACTGATACCCAGGAACACAGACACACACTTACACCAAGTAACACAGACACACACTTACACCAAGTAACAAAGACATACACTTACACCAAGTAACACAGACATACACTGACACCCAGTAACACAGACACACACTTACACCAAGTAACACAGACATACACTGACACCAAGTAACAAAGGCATACACTGATACCCAGTAACACAGACACAGACTTACACCAACTAACACAGACATACACGGACACCAAGGAACAAAGAAATACACTTACACCAAGTAACACAGAAATAAACTGATACCCAGTAACACAGACAAACACTTGCACCAAGTAACAAAGACAGACACTGACACCCAGTAACACAGAGACACACTTACACCAAGTAACAAAGACATACACTGAAACCCAGTAACACAGACACACACTTACACCAAGTAACAAAGACATACACGGACACCCAGTAACAAAGACTTACAATGACACCCAGTAACACAGACACACACGGACACCAAGTAACAAAGACACACACTTACACCAAGTAACACAAACACACACTGACACCCAGTAACACAGACAAACACTTACACCAAGCAACACAGACAGACACTGACACCAAGTAACAAAGACATACACTGATATCCAGTAACACAGACACACACTTACACCATGTAACACAGACATACACTGACACCAAGTAACAAAGACATACACTGATACCCAGGAACACAGACACACACTTACACCAAGTACCAAAGACATACAATTACACCAAGTAACAAAGACACACACTTACACCAATTAACACAGACACACACTGACACCAAGTAACAAAGACATACACTTACACCAAGTACCACAGACATACACTGACACCAAGTAACAAAGACATACAATTACACCAAGTTACAAAGACACACACTTACACCAAGTAACAAAGACAGACACTGATACCCAGTAACACAGACACACACTTACACCAAGTAACAAAGACGTACACTGACACCCAGTAACACAAACAAACACACACTGACTCCCAGTAACACAGAGAAACACTAATAAACAGTAGCACAGACATACACTTACTGCAGGTCAACAGGACATACACTGACACCCAGTAACAAAGACATACACTGACACCAAGTCACAAAGACATACACTGATACCCAGGAACACAGACACACACTGACACCCAGTAACAAAGACATACACTGATACCAAGTCACAAAGACAAACACTGATACCCAGTAACACAGACACACACTGACACCCAGTAACAAAGACATACACTGATACCAAGTCACAAAGACAGACAGTGATACCCAGGAACACAGACACACACTTACACCAAGTAACACAGACACACACTTACACCAAGTAACAAAGACATACACTTACACCAAGTAACACAGACATACACTGACACCAAGTAACAAAGGCATACACTGATACGCAGTAACACAGACACATCTTACACCAACTAACACAGACATACACGGACACCAAGTAACAAAGAAATACACTTACACCAAGTAACACAGACATACACTGATACCCAGTAACACAGACACACACTTGCACCAAGTAACAAAGACAGACACTGACACCCAGTAACACAGACACACACTTACACCAAGTAACAAAGACACACACTGACACCCAGTAACACAGACACACACTTACACCAAGTAACAAAGACATACACTTACACCCAGGAACAAAGACATACACTGACACCAAGTAACACAGACACACAAGGACACCAAGTAACAAAGACAGACACTTACACCAAGTAACACAAACACACACTGACACCCAGTAACACAGACACACACTTGCACCAAGCAACACAGACATACACTGACACCAAGTAACAAAGACATACACTGATACCCAGTAACACAGACACACACTTACACCAAGTAACACAGACATACACTGACACCAAGTCTCAAAGACATACACTGATACCCAGGAACACAGGCACACACTTACACCAAGTAACACAGACACACACTTAAACCAAGTAACAAAGACATACACTGACACCAAGTAACACAGACATACACTGACACCAAGTAACAAAGACATACAATTACACAAAGTAACAAAGACACACACTTACACCAAGTAACACAGATATACACTGACACCAAGTAACAAAGACATGCACTGACACCCAGTAACACAGACACAGACGGACACCAAGTAACATAGACATGCACTGACACCAAGTATCTAAGACATACACTGATACCCAGTAACACAGACACACACTAACACCAACTAACACAGACATGCACTGACACCAAGTAACAAAGACATACACTGATACCCAGGAACACAGACGCACACTTACACCAAGTAACACAGACACACACTGACACCAAGTAACAAAGACATACACTTACACCAAGTAACACAGACATACACTGACACCAAGTAACTAAGACATACAATTACACTAAGTTACAAAGACACACACTTACACCAAGTAACAAAGACAGATACTGATACCCAGGAACACAGACACACACTGACACCAAGTAACAAAGACATACACTGATACCAAGTCACAAAGACATACACTGATACCCAGGAACACAGACACACACTTACACCAAGTAACACAAACACATACTTACACCAAGTAACAAAGACATACACTTACACCAAGTAACACAGACATACACTGACACCAAGTAACAAAGACATACAATTACACCAAGTCACAAAGACATACACTGATACCCAGGAACACAGACACACACTGACACCCAGTAACAAAGACATACACTGATACCAAGTCACAAAGACATACACTGATACCCAGTAACACAGACACACACTGACACCCAGTAACAAAGACATACACTGATACCAAGTCACAAAGACAGACACTGATACCCAGGAACACAGACACACACTTACACCAAGTAACACAGACACACACTTACACCAAGTAACAAAGACATACACTTACACCAACTAACACAGACATACACTGACACCCAGTAACACAGACACACACTTACACCAAGTAACACAGACATACACTGACACCAAGTCACAAAGACACACACTGACACCAAGTAACACAGACATACACTGACACCAAGTAACAAAGACATACAATTACACCAAGTAACAAAGACACACACTTACACCATGTAACACAGATATACACAGACACCAAGTAACAAAGACATGCACTGACAGCCAGTAACACAGACACAGACTTACACCAACTAACACAGACATGCACGGACACCAAGTAACAAAGTAATACACTTACACCAAGTAACACAGACATACACTGATACCCAGGAACACAGACACACACTTACACCAAGTAACAAAGACACACACTAACACCAAGTAACAAAGACATACACTTACAAAAAGTAACACAGACATACACTGACACCCAGTAACACAGACACACACTTACACCAAGTAACAAAGACATACACTGACACCCAGAAACAAAGACATACACTGACACCCAGTAACACAGACACACACGGACACCAAGTAACAAAAGACACACACTTACACCAAGTAACACAAACACACACTGACATCCAGTAACACAGACACACACTTACACCAAGCAACACAGACATACACTGACACCAAGTAACAAAGACATACACTGATACCCAGTAACACAGACACACACTGACACCCAGTAACAAAGACATACACTGATACCAAGTCACAAAGACGGACACTGGTACCCAGGAACACAGACACACACTTACACCAAGTAACACAGACACACACTTACACCAAGTAACAAAGACATACACTTACAGCAAGTAACACAGACATACACTTACACCAAGTAACACAGACACACACTGACACCAAGTAACAAAGACATACACTTACACCAAGTACCACAGACATACACTGACACCAAGTAACAAAGACATACAATTACACCAAGTTACAAAGACACACACTTACACCAAGTAACAAAGACAGACACTGATAACCAGTAACACAGACACACACTTACACCAAGTAACAAAGACGTACACTGACACCCAGTAACACAAACAAACACACACTGACACCCAGTAACACAGAGAAACACTAATAAACAGTAGCACAGACATACACTGACAGCAGGTCAACAAGACATACACTGACCCCCAGTAACAAAGACATACACTGACACCAAGTCACAAAGACATACACTGATACCCAGGAACACAGACACACACTGACACCCAGTAACAAAGACATACACTGATACCAAGTCACAAAGACAAACACTGATACCCAGTAACACAGACACACACTGACACCCAGTAACAAAGACATACACTGATACCAAGTCACAAAGACAGACAGTGATACCCAGGAACACAGACACACACTTACACCAAGTAACACAGACACACACTTGCACCAAGTAACAAAGACATACACTTACACCAAGTAACACAGACATACACTGACACCAAGTAACAAAGGCATACACTGATACCCAGTAACACAGACACAGTCTTACACCAACTAACACAGACATACACTGACACCAAGTAACAAAGGCATACACTGATACCCAGTAACACAGACACAGTCTTACACCAAGTAACACAGACATACACTGACACCAAGTAACAAAGGCATACACTGATACCCAGTAACACAGACACAGTCTTACACCAACTAACACAGACATACACGGACACCAAGTAACAAAGAAATACACTTACACCAAGTAACACAGACATACACTGATACCCAGTAACACAGACACACACTTGCACCAAGTAACAAAGACAGACACTGACACCCAGTAACACAGACACACACTTACACCAAGTAACAAAGACACACACTGACACCCAGTAACACAGACACACACTTACACCAAGTAACAAAGACATACACTGACACCCAGGAACAAAGACATACACTGACACCAAGTAACACAGACACACACGGACACCAAGTAACAAAGACACACACTTACACCAAGTAACACAAACACACACTGACACCCAGTAACACAGACACACACTTTCACCAAGCAACACAGACATACACTGACACCAAGTAACAAAGACATACACTGATACCCAGTAACACAGACACACACTTACACCAAGTAACACAGAAATACACTGACACCAAGTCTCAAAGACATACACTGATACCCAGGAACACAGGCACACACTTACACCAAGTAACACAGACACACACTTAAACCAAGTAACAAAGACATACACTGACACCAAGTAACACAGACATACACTGACACCAAGTAACAAAGACATACAATTACACCAAGTAACAAAGACACACACTTACACCAAGTAACACAGATATACACTGACACCAAGTAACAAAGACATGCACTGACACCCAGTAACACAGACACAGACGGACACCAAGTAACATAGACATGCACTGACACCAAGTATCTAAGACATACATTGATACCCAGTAACACAGACACACACTTACACCAACTAACACAGACATGCACTGACACCAAGTAACAAAGACATACACTGATACCCAGGAACACAGACGCACACTTACACCAAGTAACACAGACACACACTGACACCAAGTAACAAAGACATACACTTACACCAAGTAACACAGACATACACTGACACCAAGTAACTAAGACATACAATTACACTAAGTTACAAAGACACACACTTACACCAAGTAACAAAGACAGACACTGATACCCAGGAACACAGACACACACTGACACCAAGTAACAAAGACATACACTGATACCAAGTCACAAAGACATACACTGATACCCAGTAACACAGACACACACTGACACCAAGTAACTAAGTCATACACTGATACCCAGGAACACAGACACACACTTACACCAAGTAACACAAACACATACTTACACCAAGTAACAAAGACATACACTTACACCAAGTAACACAGACATACACTGACACCAAGTAACAAAGACATACAATTACACCAAGTCACAAAGACATACACTGATACCCAGGAACACAGACACACACTGACACCCAGTAACAAAGACATACACTGATACCAAGTCACAAAGCCATACACTGATACCCAGTAACACAGACACACACTGACACCCAGTAACAAAGACATACACTGATACCAAGTCACAAAGACAGACACTGATACCCAGGAACACAGACACACACTTACACCAAGTAACACAGACACACACTTACACCAAGTAACAAAGACATACACTTACACCAACTAACACAGACATACACTGACGCCCAGTAACACAGACACACACTTACACCAAGTAACACAGACATACACTGACAACAAGTCACAAAGACACACACTGACACCAAGTAACACAGACATACACTGACACCAAGTAACAAAGACATACAATTACACCAAGTAACAAAGACACACACTTACACCATGTAACACAGATATACACTGACACCAAGTAACAAAGACATGCACTGACACCCAGTAACACAGACACACACTTACACCAAGTAACACAGACATACACTGACACCAAGTAACAAAGACATACACTGATACCCAGTAACACAGACACAGACTTACACCAACTAACACAGACATGCACGGACACCAAGTAACAAAGAAATACACTTACACCAAGTAACACAGACATACACTGATACCCAGGAACACAGACACACACTTACACCAAGTAACAAAGACACACACTTACACCAAGTAACAAAGACATACACTTACAAAAAGTAACACAGACATACACTGACACCCAGTAACACAGACACACACTTACACCAAGTAACAAAGACATACACTGACACCCAGTAACAAAGACATACACTGACACCCAGTAACACAGACACACACGGACACCAAGTAACAAAGACACACACTTACACCAAGTAACACAAACACACACTGACATCCAGTAACACAGACACACACTTACACCAAGCAACACAGACATACACTGACACCAAGTAACAAAGACATACACTGATACCCAGTAACACAGACACACACTGACACCCAGTAACAAAGACATACACTGATACCAAGTCACAAAGACAGACACTGGTACCCAGGAACACAGACACACACTTACACCAAGCAACACAGACACACACTTACACCAAGTAACAAAGACATACACTTACACCAAGTAACACAGACATACACTGACACCCAGTAACACAGACACACACTTACACCAAGTAACACAGACATACACTGACACCAAGTAACAAAGGAATACACTGATACCCAGTAACACAGGCACACACTTGCACCAAGTAACAAAGACAGACACTGACACCCAGTAACACAGACACACACTTACACCAAGTAACAAAGACATACACTGAAACCCAGTAACACAGACACACACTTACACCAAGTAACAAAGACATACACGGACACCCAGTAACAAAGACATACACTGACACCCAGTAACACAGACACACACGGACACCAAGTAACAAAGACACACACTTATACCAAGTAACACAAACACACACTGACACCCAGTAACACAGACAAACACTTACACCAAGCAACACAGACAGACACTGACACCAAGTAACAAAGACATACACTTATATCCAGTAACACAGACACACACTTACACCATGTAACACAGACATACACTGACACCAAGTAACAAAGACATACACTGATACCCAGGAACACAGACACACAATTACACCAAGTAACAAAGACATACAATTACACCAAGTAACAAAGACACACACTTACACCAAGTAACACAGATATACACTGACACCAAGCAACAAAGACATGCACTGACACCCAGTAACACAGACACAGACGGACACCAAGTAACACAGACATGCACTGACACCAAGTAACGAAGACATACACTGATACCCAGTAACACAGACACACACTTACACCAACTAACACAGACATGCACTGACACCAAGTAACAAAGACATACACTGATACCCAGGAACACAGACACACACTGACACCAAGTAACACAGACACACACTTACACCAAGTAACAAAGACATACACTTACACCAAGTAACACAGACATACACTGACACCAAGTAACAAAGACATACAATTACACCAAGTTACAAAGACACACACTTACACCAAGTAACAAAGACAGACACTGATACCCAGTAACACAGACACACACTTACACCAAGTAACAAAGACATACACTGTCAGCCAGTAACACAAACAAACACACACTGACACCCAGTATCACAGAAAAACACTAATAAACAGTAACACAGACATATACTGACACCAAGTCACAAAGACATACACTGAAACCCAGTAACAAAGACATACACTGACACCAAGTCACAAAGACATACACTGATACCCAGGAACTCAGACACACTCTGACACCCAGTAACAAAGACATACACTGATACCAAGTCACAAAGACATACACTGATACCCAGTAACACAGACACACACTGACACCCAGTAACACAGACATACACTGATACCAAGTCACAAAGACATACACTGATACCCAGTAACACAGACACACTCTGACACACAGTAACAAAGACATACACTGATACCAAGTCACAAAGACATACACTGATACCCAGTAACACAGACACACACTTACACCAAGTAACACAGACATACAATGACACCAAGTAACAAAGACATACACTGATACCCAGTAACACAGACGCACACTTAAACCAAGTAACAAAGACATACACTGACACCAAGTCACAAAGACACACACTGACACCCAGTAACAAAGACATACACTGACACCAAGTCACAAAGACATACACTGATACCCAGTAACACAGACACACACTTACACCACGTAACACAGACATACCCTGACACCCAGTATCACAGACACACACTTACACCAAGTAACAAAGACATGCACTGACACCCAGTATCAAAGACATACACTGACACCCAGTAACACAGACACACACAGACACCAAGTAACAAAGACATACACTGATACCCAGGAACACAGACACACACTTACAGCAAGTAACACAGACACACACTTACACCAAGTAACAAAGACATACACTTACACCAAGTAACACAGACATACACTGATACCCAGTAACACAGACACACACTTACACCAAGTAACACAGACATACACTGACACCAAGTCACAAAGACATACACTGACACCCAGTATCAAAGACATACACTGACACCCAGTAACACAGACACACACAGACACCAAGTAACAAAGACATACACTGATACCCAGGAACACAGACACACACTTACAGCAATTAACACAGACACACACTTACACCAAGTAACAAAGACATACACTTACACAAAGTAACACAGACATACACTGATACCCAGTAACACAGACACACACTTACACCAAGTAACACAGACATACACTGACACCAAGTAACAAAGACATACAATTACACCAAGTTACAAAGACACACACTTACACCAAGTAACAAAGACAGACACTGATACCCAGTAACACAGACACACACTTACACCAAGTAACAAAGACATACACTGATACCAAGTCACAAAGACATACACTGATACCCAGGAACACAGACACACTCTGACACCCAGTAACAAAGACATACACTGATACCAAGTCACAAAGACATACACTGATACCCAGTAACACAGACACACACTGACACCCAGTAACAAAGACATACACTGATACCAAGTCACAAAGACATACACTGACACCCAGTATCAAAGACATACACTGACACCCAGTAACACAGACACACACTTACACCAAGTAACAAAGACATACACTTACACCAAGTAACACAGACATACACTGACACCCAGTAACACAGACACACACTTACACCAAGTAACACAGACATACACTGAAGCCAAGTCACAAAGACACACACTGACACCAAGTAACACAGACATACACTGACACCAAGTAACAAAGACATGCACCGACATCCAGAAACACAGACACACACTTACACCAAGTAACACAGACATACACTGACACCAAGTAGCAAAGACATCCACTGATACCCAGTAACACAGACACACACTTACACCAAGCAACAAATACATGCACTGACACCAAGTAACACAGAATCACACTGACACCCAGTAAAAAAGACATACACTGACACCAAGTCACAAAGACATTCACTTACACCAAGTAACAATGACAGACACACACCCAAGTAACACAGACATACCGTGACACCATGTAACAAAGACATACACTGATACCCAGTAACACAGACACACACTTACACCAAGCAACAAAGACATGCACTGACACCAAGTAACACAGACACACACTGACACCCAGTAAAAAAGACATACACTGACACCAAGTCACAAAGACATTCACTGACACCAGGTAATAAAGACAGACAATTACACCAACTATTTTGACATACACTGACACCAAGTAACAAAGACATACACTGATACCAAGTAACATAGAAATACACTTACACCAACTAGCAAAGACATACATTGACACCAAGTCACAAAGACACACACTGACACCCAGTAACAAAGACATACACTGACACCAAGTCACAAACACATACACTGATACCCAGTAACACAGACACACACATACACCAAGTAACAAAGACATACTCTGATACCCAGTAACACAGACACACACTTACACCTAGTAACAAAGACATACACTGACACCAAGTAACAAAGACATACAATTACACCAAGTAGCAAAGACACACACTTACACCAAGTAACACAGACATACACTGACACCAAGTAACAAAGACAGACACTTTTACCCAGTAACACAGACACACACTTACACCAAGTAACAAAGACATACACTGATACCAAGTAACACAGACACACAATTACACCAAGTAACACAGGCACACTCTGCCACCAAGTAACAAAGACATACACTGACACCATGTAACAAAGACATGCACTGATACCCAGTAACACAGACAGACACTGACAGCAAGTAACAAAGACATCCACTGACACCAAGAAACAAAGACATACACTTACACCAAGTAACACAGACACACACTGACACCCAGTAACACAAACAAACACACACTGACACCCAGTAACATAGAGAAACACTGACACACAGTAACAAAGACATACACAGACAGACACTGACACCAAGTAACAAAGACTAACAGAGAGACACACTGACACCAAGTCACAAAGACATACACTGACACCCAGTAACAAAGACATACACTGAGACCAAGTCACAAAGACATACACAGATACCCAGTAACACAGACACACACTTACACCAAGTAACAAAGACATACACTGACACCCAGTAACAAAGACATGCACTGACACCAAGTCACAAAGACATACACTGATACCCAGTAACACAGACACACACTGACACCAAGTAACAAAGACATACAATCACACCAAGTAACAAAGACACACACTTACACCAAGTAACACAGACATACAGTGACACCATGTAACAATGACATGCACTGATACCCAGTAACAGAGACACACACTGCCACCAAGTAACAAAGACATACACTCACACCAAGTAACAAAGACATACACTTACACCACGTAACACAGACATACACTGACACCAAGTAACAAAGACATACAATTACACCAAGTAACAAAGACACACACTTACAACAAGTAACAACGACATACACTGATACCATGTAACAAAGACATGCACTGATACCCAGTAACACAGACATACACTGACACCAAGTAACAAAGACATACACAGACACCAAGAAACAAAGACATGCACTGATACCCAGTAACACAGACACACACTTACACCAAGTAACAAAGACAAACACTGACACCAAGTAACAAAGACATCCACTGACACCAAGAAACAAAGACATACACTTACACCAAGTAACACAGACAAACACTGACACCCAGTAACACAAACAAACACACACTGACACCAAGTAACAAAGACATACGCAGACACCAAGAAACAAAGACATACACTGACACCCAGTAACAAAGACATACACTGACACCAAGTCACAAAGACATACGCTGACACCCAGTAACAAAGACATACACTGACACCAAGTCGCAAAGACATACACTGACACCAAGTAACAAAGACATACACTGATACCCAGTAACACAGACACACACTTACACCAAGTAACAAAGACATACAGTGACACCATGTAACAAAGACATACACTTACACCAAGTAACAAAGACATTCAAAGACACCAAGTAACGAAGACAGACACTGACACCCAGTAACAATGACAGACACTGACAACAAGTCACAAAGACATACACTGACACCAAGTAACAAAGACATACACTTACACCAAGTAACAAAGACATACAAAGACACCAAGTAACAAAGACATACAATTACACCAAGTAACAAAGACACACACTTACACCAAGTAACACAGACATACGCTGACACCAAGTAACAAAGAAATATACTGTTACCCAGTAACACAGACACACACTTACACCAAGTAACAAAAACATACACTGGTAACAAGTAACACAGACACACACTTACACAAAGTAACAACAACATACACTGACACCAAGTAACAAAGACATACACTGATACCCAGTGACACAGACACACACTTACACCAAGTAACAAAGACACACACTTACACCAAGTAACACAGACATACACTGACACCAAGTAACAAAGACAAACACTGACACCAAGTAACAAAGACAAACACTGACACCAAGTAACAAAGACATAAACTGACACCCTGTAACAAAGACATACACTGACACAAAGTCACAAAGACATACAGTGACACCCAGTAGCAAAGACATACACTGACACCAATTCACAAAGACATACACTGACACCAAGTAACAAAGACATACACTGATACCCAGTAACACAGACACACCCTTACACCAAGCAACAAAGACATGCACTGACACCAAGTAACAAAGACATGCACTTCACCAAGTAACACAGAGATAAACTGACACCAAGTAACAAAGACACACACTTACACCAAGTAACACAGACATACGCTGACACCAAGTAACAAAGAAATATACTGTTACCCAGGAACACAGATACACACTAACACCAAGTAACAAAGACATACACTGATACAAAGTAACACAGACACACACTTACACCAAGCAACACAAACACTCACTTACACCAAGTAACAAAAACATACACTGACACCAAGTAACAAAGACATACAATTACACCAAGTAACAAAGACACACACTTACACCATGTAACGCAGACATACACTGACACCAAGTAACAAAGACATACAATGATACTAAGTAACACAGACACACACTTACACCAAGTAACACAGACACACACTTATACCAAGTAACAAAGGCATACACTGACACCAAGTAACAAAGACATGCACTTACACCAAGTATCACAGACTTGTACTGACACCAAGTAACAAAGACATATAATTACACCAAGTAACAAAGACACACACTTACACAAAGTAACACAGACATACACTGTCACCATGTAGCAAAGACATTCACTGATACCCAGTAACACAGACACACACTTACACCAAGTAAAAAAGATATACACTGATACCCAGTAGCACAGACACACACTTACAGCAAGTAACAAAGACATACACTGAAACCAAGTAACAAAGACATACACTGACACCAAGTAACGAAGACGGACACTGACACCCAGTAACAAAGACATACACAGACACCAAGTAACAAAGACATACACTTACACCAAGTAACACAGACATACAATGACACCAAGTAACAAAGACATACAATTACACCAAGTAACAAAGGCACACACTTGCACCAAGTAACACAAACATACACTGACACCAAGTAACAAAGACATACACTGTTTCCCAGTAACACAGCCACACACTTACACCAAGTAACAAAGACATACACTGATACTAAGTAACACAGACACACACTGACACCAAGTAACAAAGACATACACTGAAACCAAGTAACAAAGACATACACTGACACCAAGTAACGAAAACAGACACTGACACCCAGTAACAAAGACATACACTGACAACAAGTAACAAAGACATACACTTACACCAAGTAACACAGACATACAATGACACCAAGTAACAAAGACATACAATTACACCAAGTAACAAAGACACACACTTGCACCAAGTAACACAAACATACACTGACACCAAGTAAGAAAGACATACACTGTTTCCCAGTAACACAGACACACACTTACACCAAGTAACAAAGACATACACTGATACCAAGTAACAAAGACACACACTTACACCAAGTAACAAAGACATACACTTACACCAAGTAACAAAGACATGCACTGACACCAAGTAACAAAGATATACACTGATACCCAGTAACACAGACAGACAATTACACCAAGTAACAAAGGCATACACTGACACCAGTAACAACCACATACACTGACACCAAGTCACAAACACATACACTGACACCAAGTAACAAAGACATACACTTACTCCAAGTAACAAAGACATACACTGATACCCATTAACATAGACACACACTGACACCCAGTAACACACACAATGACACCCAGTTAGAAACACACACTGACCTCCAGTAACACAGACACCCACTTACACCAAGTAACACATACATACACTGACACCAAGTAACAAAGACATACACTGTTTCCCAGTAACACAGACACACACTTACACCAAGTAACAAAGACATACACTGATACTAAGTAACACAGACACACACTGACACCAAGTAACAAAGACATACACTGAAACCAAGTAACAAAGACATACACTGACACCAAGTAACGAAAACAGACACTGACACCCAGTAACAAAGACATACACTGACAACAAGTAACAAAGACATACACTTACACCAAGTAACACAGACATACAATGACACCAAGTAACAAAGACATACAATTACACCAAGTAACAAAGACACACAATTGCACCAAGTAACACAAACATACACTGACACCAAGTAAGAAAGACATACACTGTTTCCCAGTAACACAGACACACACTTACACCAAGTAACAAAGACATACACTGATACCAAGTAACAAAGACACACACTTACACCAAGTAACAAAGACATACACTTACACCAAGTAACAAAGACATGCACTGACACCAAGTAACAAAGATATACACTGATACCCAGTAACACAGACAGACAATTACACCAAGTAACAAAGGCATACACTGACACCAGTAACAACCACATACACTGACACCAAGTCACAAACACATACACTGACACCAAGTAACAAAGACATACACTTACACCAAGTAACAAAGACATACACTGATACCCATTATCATAGACACACACTGACACCCAGTAACACACACAATGACACCCAGTTAGAAACACACACTGACCTCCAGTAACACAGACACCCACTTACACCAAGTAACACATACATACACTGACACCAAGTAACAAAGACATACACTGATACTAAGTAACACAGGCACACACTGGGCGGGGTGGGGGGGAGGCACATTGGCGCAATGGTTAGCACCGCAGCCTCACAGCTCCAGGGACCCGGGTTCGATTCTGGGTACTGCCTGTGCGGAGTTTGCACGTCCTCCCTGTGTCTGCGTGGGTTTCCTCCGGGTGCTCCGTTTTCCTCCCACATGCCAAAGACTTGCAGGTTGATATGTTAATTGGCCATCATAAATTGCCCCTAGTATTTGTAGGTGGTCGGGAAATATATAGGGATAGGTGGGGATGTGATAGGAATACGGAATTAGTGCAGGATGAGGATAAATGGGTGGTTGATGGTCGGCACAGACTCGGTGGGCCGAAGGGCCTGTTCAAGTGCTGTATCTCGAAACTAAACTAAATACTGACACCTAGTGTCACTGACACAGAGTAACACAAACAAACGCACACTGGCACCCAGTCACACAGAGAAACACTGATACACTGACACCAAGTAACACAGACACACACTGACAACCAGTAACAAAGACACACACTGATACCAAGTCACAAAGACATACACGGATACCCAGTAACACAAACAAACACACACTGACACCCAGTAGCACAGAGAAACACTGATACACAGTAACAATGACAAACACTGACACCAAGTATCACAGACACACACTGACACCCAGTAAAAAAGAGATACACTGACACCAAGTCACAAAGACATACACTGATACCAAGTCACAAAGACATACACTGATACCCAGTAACAAAGACACACACTGACACCAAGGAACAAAGGCATACACTGACACCAAGAAACAAAGACAGACACTGACACCAAGTAAAAAGACAGACAATTACAACAAGTAACAAAGACATACACTTACACCAAGTATTTTGACATACACTGACACCAAGTAACAAAGACATACACTGATACCAAGTAACGCAGACACGCACTTACACCAAGTAACAAAGACATCACTGACACCAAGTCACAAAGACATACACTGACACCCAGTAACACAAACAAACACACACTGACACCCAGTAACACAGAGAAACACTAATAAACAGGAACATAGACATACACTGACACCAACTAACACATTCACACACTGACACCCAGTAACAAAGACATACACTGACACCAAGTCACAAAGACAAACACAGATACCAAGTCATAAAGACATACACTGACACCAAGTCACAAAGACATACACTGATACCCAGTAACACAGACACACACATACACCAAGTAACAAAGACATACACTGATACCCAGTAACACAGACACACACTTACACCAAGTAACAAAGTCATACACTGACACCAAGTCACAAAGACACACACTGACACCCAGTAACAAAGACATACACTGACACCAAGTCACAAATACATACACTGATACCAAATAACAAAGACATACAATTACACCAAGTAACAAAGACACACACTTACACCAAGTAACACTGACATACACTGACATCAAGTAACAAAGACATACACTGTTACCCAGTAAATCAGACACACGCTTACACCAAGTAACAAAGACATACACTGATACCAAGTAACACAGACACACACTTACACCAAGTAACACAGACACACACTTCCACTAAGTAACAAAGACACACACTTACACCAAGTAACACAGACATACACTGACACCATGTAACAAAGACATGCACTGATACCCAGTAACACAGACATACACTGACACCAAGTAACAAAGACATACACAGACACCAAGAATCAAAGACATACACTGATACCCAGTGACACAGACACACACTTACACCAAGTACCAAAGACAAACACTGACACCAAGTAACAAAGACATCCACTGACACCAAGAAACAAAGACATACACTTACACCAAGTAACACAGACACACACTGACACCCAGTAACACAAACAGACACACACTGACACCCAGTAACATAGAGAAACAGTGACAAACAGTAACAAAGACATACACAGACAGACACTGACACCAAGTAACAAAGACTAACAGAGACACACACTGACACCAAGTCACAAAGACATACACTGACACCCAGTAACAAAGACATACACTGACACCAAGTCACAAAGACATACACTGATACCCAGTAACACAGACACACACTTACACCAAGTAACAAAGACATACAATAACACCAAGTAACAAAGACACACACTTGCACGAAGTAACACAGAAATACACTGACACCATGTAACAAAGACATACACTGACACCAAGAAACAAAGACATACACTGATACCCAGTAACACAGACACACACTTACAACAAGTACCAAAGACATACACTGACACCCAGTAACAAAGACATACACTGACACCAAGTCACAAAGACATACACTGATACCCAGTAACACAGACACACAATTACACCAAGTAACAAAGACAAACACTGACACCAAGTAACAAAGACATCCACTGACACCAAGAAACAAAGACGTACACTTACACCAAGTAACACAGGAAACACACTGACACCCAGTAACACAAACAAACACACACTGACACCCAGTAACATAGAGAAACACTGACTCACAGTAACAAAGACATACAAAGACAGACACTGACACAAAGTAACAAAGACTAACAGAGAGACACACTGACACCAAGTCACAAAGACATACACTGACACCCAGTAACAAAGACATACTCTGACTCCAAGTCACAAAGACATACACTGATACCCAGTAACACAGGCACACACTTCCACAATGTAACACAGACATACACTGACACCAAGTAACACAGACATACACTGACACCAAGTAACAAAGACATACACTTACACCAAGTAACAAAGACACACACTTACACAAAGCAACACAGACATACACTGACACCAAGTAACAAAGACATACACTGACACCCAGTAACACAGACACACACATACACCAAGTAACAACGACATACACTGACACCAAGTAACAAAGACATACACTGATACCCAGTAACACAGACACACTCTTACACCAAGTAACAAAGACACACACTTACACCAAGTAACACAGATATACACTGACACCAAGTAACAAAGACATACAATTACACCAAGTAACAAAGACACACAATTACACCAAGTAACACAGACATGCAATGTCACCATGTTGCAAAGACATTCACCGATACCCAGTAACACAGACACACACTTACACCAAGTAACAAAGATATACACAGATACCCAGTAGCACAGACACACACTTGCATTAAGTAACAAAGACAGACACTGACACCAAGTAACACAGACATACACTGACACCAAGTCACAAAGACAGACACTGACAAACGGTAACAAAGACAAACACTGACACCAAGTAACGAAGACAGACACTGACACCCAGTAACAAAGACAGACACTGACAACAAGTCACAAAGACATACACTGACACCAAGGAACAAAGACATACACTTACACCAAGTAACACAGACATACAATGACACCAAGTAACAAAGACATACAATTACACTAAGTAACAAAGACACACACTTACACCAAGTAACACAGACATACGCTGACACCAAGTAACAAAGACGTACACTGTTACCCAGTAACACAGACACACACTTACACCAAGTAACAAAAACATACACTGATACCAAGTAACACAGACACACACTTACACCAAGTAACAACGACATACACTGACACCAAGTAACAAAGACAGACACTGATACCCAGTGACACAGACACACATTTACACCAAGTAACAAAGACACACACTTACACCAAGTAACACAGACATACACTGACACCAAGTAACAAAGACATACACTGACACCAAGTAACAAAGACATAAACTGACACCCAGTAACAAAGACATACACTGACACAAAGTCACAAAGTCATACAGTGACACCCAGTGACAAAGACATACACTGACACCAATTCACAAAGACATACACTGACACCAAGTAAAAAAGACTTACACTGATACCCAGTAACACAGACACACACTTACACCAAGCAACAAAGACATGCACTGAAACCAAGTAACACAGACACACACTGACACCCAGTAAAAAAGACATACACTGACACCTAGTCACTAAGACATACACTTACACCAAGTAACCAAGACATGCACTGACACCAAGTCACAAAGACATGCACTGATACCCAGTAACACAGACACACACTTACACCAAGTAACAAAGACATACAAGCACACCAAGTAACAAAGACACACACTTACACCAAGTAACACAGACATACCGTGACACCATGTAACAAAGACATACACTGATACCCAGTAACACAGACACACACTTACACCAAGCAACAAAGACATGCACTGACACCAAGTAACACAGAATCACACTGACACCCAGTAAAAAAGACATACACTGACACCAAGTCACAAAGACATTCACTTACACCAAGTAACAATGACAGACACACACCCAAGTAACACAGACATACCGTGACACCATGTAACAAAGACATACACTGATACCCAGTAACACAGACACACACTTACACCAAGCAACAAAGACATGCACTGACACCAAGTAACACAGACACACACTGACACCCAGTAAAAAAGACATACACTGACACCAAGTCACAAAGACATTCACTGACACCAGGTAATAAAGACAGACAATTACACCAACTATTTTGACATACACTGACACCAAGTAACAAAGACATACACTGATACCAAGTAACATAGAAATACACTTACACCAACTAGCAAAGACATACATTGACACCAAGTCACAAAGACACACACTGACACCCAGTAACAAAGACATACACTGACACCAAGTCACAAACACATACACTGATACCCAGTAACACAGACACACACATACACCAAGTAACAAAGACATACTCTGATACCCAGTAACACAGACACACACTTACACCTAGTAACAAAGACATACACTGACACCAAGTAACAAAGACATACAATTACACCAAGTAGCAAAGACACACACTTACACCAAGTAACACAGACATACACTGACACCAAGTAACAAAGACAGACACTTTTACCCAGTAACACAGACACACACTTACACCAAGTAACAAAGACATACACTGATACCAAGTAACACAGACACACAATTACACCAAGTAACACAGGCACACTCTGCCACCAAGTAACAAAGACATACACTGACACCATGTAACAAAGACATGCACTGATACCCAGTAACACAGACAGACACTGACAGCAAGTAACAAAGACATCCACTGACACCAAGAAACAAAGACATACACTTACACCAAGTAACACAGACACACACTGACACCCAGTAACACAAACAAACACACACTGACACCCAGTAACATAGAGAAACACTGACACACAGTAACAAAGACATACACAGACAGACACTGACACCAAGTAACAAAGACTAACAGAGAGACACACTGACACCAAGTCACAAAGACATACACTGACACCCAGTAACAAAGACATACACTGAGACCAAGTCACAAAGACATACACAGATACCCAGTAACACAGACACACACTTACACCAAGTAACAAAGACATACACTGACACCCAGTAACAAAGACATGCACTGACACCAAGTCACAAAGACATACACTGATACCCAGTAACACAGACACACACTGACACCAAGTAACAAAGACATACAATCACACCAAGTAACAAAGACACACACTTACACCAAGTAACACAGACATACAGTGACACCATGTAACAATGACATGCACTGATACCCAGTAACAGAGACACACACTGCCACCAAGTAACAAAGACATACACTCACACCAAGTAACAAAGACATACACTTACACCACGTAACACAGACATACACTGACACCAAGTAACAAAGACATACAATTACACCAAGTAACAAAGACACACACTTACAACAAGTAACAACGACATACACTGATACCATGTAACAAAGACATGCACTGATACCCAGTAACACAGACATACACTGACACCAAGTAACAAAGACATACACAGACACCAAGTAACAAAGACATGCACTGATACCCAGTAACACAGACACACACTTACACCAAGTAACAAAGACAAACACTGACACCAAGTAACAAAGACATCCACTGACACCAAGAAACAAAGACATACACTTACACCAAGTAACACAGACAAACACTGACACCCAGTAACACAAACAAACACACACTGACACCAAGTAACAAAGACATACACAGACACCAAGAAACAAAGACATACACTGACACCCAGTAACAAAGACATACACTGACACCAAGTCACAAAGACATACGCTGACACCCAGTAACAAAGACATACACTGACACCAAGTCGCAAAGACATACACTGACACCAAGTAACAAAGACATACACTGATACCCAGTAACACAGACACACACTTACACCAAGTAACAAAGACATACAGTGACACCATGTAACAAAGACATACACTTACACCAAGTAACAAAGACATTCAAAGACACCAAGTAACGAAGACAGACACTGACACCCAGTAACAATGACAGACACTGACAACAAGTCACAAAGACATACACTGACACCAAGTAACAAAGACATACACTTACACCAAGTAACAAAGACATACAAAGACACCAAGTAACAAAGACATACAATTACACCAAGTAACAAAGACACACACTTACACCAAGTAACACAGACATACGCTGACACCAAGTAACAAAGAAATATACTGTTACCCAGTAACACAGACACACACTTACACCAAGTAACAAAAACATACACTGGTAACAAGTAACACAGACACACACTTACACAAAGTAACAACAACATACACTGACACCAAGTAACAAAGACATACACTGATACCCAGTGACACAGACACACACTTACACCAAGTAACAAAGACACACACTTACACCAAGTAACACAGACATACACTGACACCAAGTAACAAAGACAAACACTGACACCAAGTAACAAAGACAAACACTGACACCAAGTAACAAAGACATAAACTGACACCCTGTAACAAAGACATACACTGACACAAAGTCACAAAGACATACAGTGACACCCAGTAGCAAAGACATACACTGACACCAATTCACAAAGACATACACTGACACCAAGTAACAAAGACATACACTGATACCCAGTAACACAGACACACCCTTACACCAAGCAACAAAGACATGCACTGACACCAAGTAACAAAGACATGCACTTCACCAAGTAACACAGAGATAAACTGACACCAAGTAACAAAGACACACACTTACACCAAGTAACACAGATATACGCTGACACCAAGTAACAAAGAAATATACTGTTACCCAGGAACACAGATACACACTAACACCAAGTAACAAAGACATACACTGATACCAAGTAACACAGACACACACTTACACCAAGCAACACAAACACTCACTTACACCAAGTAACAAAAATATACACTGACACCAAGTAACAAAGACATACAATTACACCAAGTAACAAAGACACACACTTACACCATGTAACGCAGACATACACTGACACCAAGTAACAAAGACATACAATGATACTAAGTAACACAGACACACACTTACACCAAGTAACACAGACACACACTTATACCAAGTAACAAAGGCATACACTGACACCAAGTAACAAAGACATGCACTTACACCAAGTATCACAGACTTGTACTGACACCAAGTAACAAAGACATATAATTACACCAAGTAACAAAGACACACACTTACACAAAGTAACACAGACATACACTGTCACCATGTAGCAAAGACATTCACTGATACCCAGTAACACAGACACACACTTACACCAAGTAAAAAAGATATACACTGATACCCAGTAGCACAGACACACACTTACAGCAAGTAACAAAGACATACACTGAAACCAAGTAACAAAGACATACACTGACACCAAGTAACGAAGACGGACACTGACACCCAGTAACAAAGACATACACAGACACCAAGTAACAAAGACATACACTTACACCGAGTAACACAGACATACAATGACACCAAGTAACAAAGACATACAATTACACCAAGTAACAAAGGCACACACTTGCACCAAGTAACACAAACATACACTGACACCAAGTAACAAAGACATACACTGTTTCCCAGTAACACAGACACACACTTACACCAAGTAACAAAGACATACACTGATACTAAGTAACACAGACACACACTGACACCAAGTAACAAAGACATACACTGAAACCAAGTAACAAAGACATACACTGACACCAAGTAACGAAAACAGACACTGACACCCAGTAACAAAGACAGACACTGACAACAAGTAACAAAGACATACACTTACACCAAGTAACACAGACATACAATGACACCAAGTAACAAAGACATACAATTACACCAAGTAACAAAGACACACACTTGCACCAAGTAACACAAACATACACTGACACCAAGTAAGAAAGACATACACTGTTTCCCAGTAACACAGACACACACTTACACCAAGTAACAAAGACATACACTGATACCAAGTAACAAAGACACACACTTACACCAAGTAACAAAGACATACACTTACACCAAGTAACAAAGACATGCACTGACACCAAGTAACAAAGATATACACTGATACCCAGTAACACAGACAGACAATTACACCAAGTAACAAAGGCATACACTGACACCAGTAACAACCACATACACTGACACCAAGTCACAAACACATACACTGACACCAAGTAACAAAGACATACACTTACTCCAAGTAACAAAGACATACACTGATACCCATTAACATAGACACACACTGACACCCAGTAACACACACAATGACACCCAGTTAGAAATACACACTGACCTCCAGTAACACAGACACACACTTACACCAAGTAACACATACATACACTGACACCAAGTAACAAAGACATACACTGTTTCCCAGTAACACAGACACACACGTACACCAAGTAACAAAGACATACACTGATACTAAGTAACACAGACACACACTGACACCAAGTAACAAAGACATACACTGAAACCAAGTAACAAAGACATACACTGACACCAAGTAACGAAAACAGACACTGACACCCAGTAACAAAGACATACACTGACAACAAGTAACAAAGACATACACTTACACCAAGTAACACAGACATACAATGACACCAAGTAACAAAGACATACAATTACACCAAGTAACAAAGACACACAATTGCACCAAGTAACACAAACATACACTGACACCAAGTAAGAAAGACATACACTGTTTCCCAGTAACACAGACACACACTTACACCAAGTAACAAAGACATACACTGATACCAAGTAACAAAGACACACACTTACACCAAGTAACAAAGACATACACTTACACCAAGTAACAAAGACATGCACTGACACCAAGTAACAAAGATATACACTGATACCCAGTAACCCAGACAGACAATTACACCAAGTAACAAAGGCATACACTGACACCAGTAACAACCACATACACTGACACCAAGTCACAAACACATACACTGACACCAAGTAACAAAGACATACACTTACACAAAGTAACAAAGACATACACTGATACCCATTAACATAGACACACACTGACACCCAGTAACACACACAATGACACCCAGTTAGAAACACACACTGACCTCCAGTAACACAGACACCCACTTACACCAAGTAACACATACATACACTGACACCAAGTAACAAAGACATACACTGATACTAAGTAACACAGGCACACACTGGGCGGGGTGGGGGGGGGGCACATTGGCGCAATGGTTAGCACCGCAGCCTCACAGCTCCAGGGACCCGGGTTCGATTCTGGGTACTGCCTGTGCGGAGTTTGCACGTCCTCCCTGTGTCTGCGTGAGTTTCCTCCCGGTGCTCCGGTTTCCTCCCACATGCCAAAGACTTGCAGGTTTATAGGTTAATTGGTCATCATAAATTGCCCCTAGTTTAGGTAGGTGGCAGGTAAATATATAGGGACTGGTGGGGATGTGATAGGAATACGGGATTAGTGTAGGAATAGTATAAATGGGTGGTTGATGGTCGGCACGGACTCGGTGGGCCGGAGGGCCTGTTCAAGTGCTGTATCTCTAAACTAAACTAAATACTGACACCTAGTGTCACAGACACACACTGACACCCATTAACACAAACAAACACACACTGACACCCAGTAACACAGAGAACCACTTATGCGCAGCAACAAAGACATACCCTGACACCAAGTAACACAGACACACACTGATACCCAGTAACAAAGACATACACTGACAGCAAGTCACAAAGACATACACTGATACCAAGTCACAAAGACAGACACTGATACCCAGTAACACAGACACACACTGACACTAACTAACAAAGACAGACACTGACACCAAGTAACAAAGGCATACGCTTACACCAAGTAACAAAGACACACACTGACACCATGCAACACCGACATACACTGACACCAAGTAACAAAGACACACACTTACACCAAGTAACACAGGCATACACTGACACCAAGTAACATAGACATACACTGATACCCAGTAACACAGACACACACTTACACCAAGTAACAAAGACATACACTGACACCAAGTAACAAAGACATACACTGATACCCAGTAACACAGACACACACTTACACCAAGTAACAAAGCCACACTCTTACAACAAGTAACACAGACATACACTGACACCAAGTAACAAAGACATACACTGAGACCAAGTAACATAGACATAAACTGACACCCAGTAACAAAGACATACTTTCTTTCTTTGTTTTGGGCCTCCTTATCTCGAGAGACAATGGATACGCGCCTGGAGGTGGTCAGTGGTTTGTGAAGCATCGCCTGGAGTGGCTATAAAGGCCAATTCTGGAGTGACAGGCTCTTCCACAGGTGCTGCAGAGAAATTTGTTTGTTGGGGCTGTTGCACAGTTGGCTCTCCCCTTGCGCCTCTGTCTTTTTTCCTGCCAACTACTAAGTCTCTTCGACTCACCACAATTTAGCCCTGTCTTTATGGCTGCCCGCCAGCTCTGGCGAATGCTGGCAACTGACTCCCACGACTTGTGATCAATGTCACACGATTTCATGTCGCGTTTGCAGACGTCTTTATAACGGAGACATGGACGGCCGGTGGGTCTGATACCAGTGGCGAGCTCGCTGAACAATGTGTCTTTGGGGATCCTGCCATCTTCCATGTGTCTCACATGGCCAAGCCATCTCAAGCGCCGCTGACTCAGTAGTGTGTATAAGCTGGGGGTGTTGGCCGCTTCAAGGACTTCTGTGTTGGAGATATAGTCCTGCCACCTGATGCCAAGTATTCTCCGAAGGCAGCGAAGATGGAATGAATTGAGACGTCGCTCTTGGCTGGCATACGTTGTCCAGGCCTCGCTGCCGTAGAGCAAGGTACTGAGGACACAGGCCTGATACACTCGGACTTTTGTGTTCTGTGTCAGTGCGCCATTTTCCCACACTCTCTTGGCCAGTCTGGACATAGCAGTGGAAGCCTTACCCATGCGCTTGTTGATTTCTGCATCTAGAGACAGGTTACTGGTGATAGTTGAGCCTAGGTAGGTGAACTCTTGAACCACTTCCAGAGCGTGGTCGCCAATATTGATGGATGGAGCATTTCTGACATCCTGCCCCATGATGTTCGTTTTCTTGAGGCTGATGGTTAGGCCAAATTCATTGCAGGCAGACGCAAACCTGTCGACGAGACTCTGCAGGCATTCTTCAGTGTGAGATGTTAAAGCAGCATCGTCAGCAAAGAGGAGTTCTCTGATGAGGACTTTCCGTACTTTGGACTTCGCTCTTAGACGGGCAAGGTTGAACAACCTGCCACCTGATCTTGTGTGGAGGAAAATTCCTTCTTCAGAGGATTTGAACGCATGTGAAAGCAGCAGGGAGAAGAAAATCCCAAAAAGTGTGGGTGCGAGAACACAGCCCTGTTTCACACCACTCAGGATAGGAAAGGGCTCTGATGAGGAGCCACCATGTTTAATTGTGCCTTTCATATTGTCATGGAATGAGGTGATGATACTTAGTAGCTTTGGTGGACATCCGATCTTTTCTAGTAGTCTGAAGAGACCACGTCTGCTGACGAGGTCAAAGGCTTTGGTGAGATCAATGAAAGCAATGTAGAGGGGCATCTGTTGTTCACGGCATTTCTCCTGTATCTGACGAAGGGAGAACAGCATGTCAATAGTCGATCTCTCTGCACGAAAGCCACACTGTGCCTCAGGGTAGACGCGCTCGGCCAGCTTCTGGAGCCTGTTCAGAGCGACTCGAGCAAAGACTTTCCCCACTACACTGACATACACTGACACCAAGTCACAAAGACATTACGCTGACACCCAGTAACAAAGGCATACACTGACACGAAGTCGCAAAGTCATACACTGACACCAAGTAACAAAGACATACACTGATAACCAGCAACACAGACACACACTTACACCAAGTAACAAAGACATACACTGACACCAAGTAACAAAGACTTACACTTACACCAAGTGAGACAGACATACATTGACACCAAGTAACAAAGACATGCAATTACACCAAGTAACACAGGCATACACTGACACCAAGTAACATAGACATACACTGTTACCCAGTAACACAGACACACACTTACACCATGTAACACAGACATACACTGACACCAAGTAACAAAGACATACACTGACACCAAGTAACAAAGACACACACTTACACCAAGTAACACAGACATACACTGACATCAAGTAACATAGACATCCACTGATACCCAGTAACACAGACACACACTTACACCAAGTAACAAAGACATACACTGACACCAAGTAACAAAGACATACACTGATACCCAGTAACACAGACACACACTTACACCAAGTAACAAAGACACACACTTACACCAAGTAAAACAGACATACACTGACACCAAGTAACAAAGACAGACACTGACACCAAGTAACAAAGACATACACTGATACCCAGCAACACAGACACACACTAACACCAAGTAACAAAGACATACACTGATACTCAGTAACACAGACACACACTGACACCAAGTAACAAAGACATACACTGATACCCAGTAACACAGACACACACTGACACCAAGTAACACAGACATACACTGACACCAAGTAACAAAGACATACGCTGATACCCAGTAACGCTGGCACACACTGGGCGGGGTGGGGGGGGGGGGCACATTGGCGCATTGGTTAGCACCACAGCCTCACAGCTCCAGGGACCCGGGTTCGATTCTGGGTACTGCCTGTGCGGAGATTTCAAGTTCTCACTCTGTCTGCCTGAGTTTCTTCCGGGTGCTCCGGTTTCCTCCCACATGCCAAAGACTTGCAGGTTGATAGGTTAATTGGCCATCATAAATTGCCCCTAGTATAGGTCGGTGGTACGGAAATATATAGGGACAATTGGGGATGTGATAGGAATAGGGAGTTAGTGTAGGATTAGTATAAATGTGTGGTTGATGGTCGGCACAGACTCGGTGGGCCGAAGGGCCTGTTTAACTGCTGCATCTCGAAACTAAACTAAGTACTGACACCTAGTGTCACAGACACACACTGACACCCAGTAACACAAACAAACACACACTGACACCCAGTAACACAGAGAAACACTGACACCCAGTAACAAAGACATACACTGACACCAAGTCACAAAGACAAACACTGATCCCAAGTCACAAAGACAAACACTGATACCCAGCAACACAGACACACACTGACACCAAGTAACAAAGACAGACACTGACACCAAGTAACAAAGGGATACACTTACACCCAGTAACAAAGACACACACTTACACCAAGTAACAGAGACATAAACTGACACCAAGTAACAAAGACAGACAATTACACCAAGTAACAAAGACATACACCTACACCAAGTATTTTGACATACACTGACACAAAGTAACAAAGACATGCACTGATACCCAGTAACACAGACACACACTTACACCAAGTAACAAAGACATACACTGACACAAAGTAACAAAGACATACACTGATACCCAGTAACACAGACACACACTTACACCAAGTAACAAAGACATACAATTACACCAAGTAACAAAGACACACACTTACAGCAAGTAACACAGACATACTCTGATACCCAGTAACAAAGACACAAACTTCCACCAAGTAACAAAGACATCCACTGACACCAAGTAACAAAGACATACACTAACACCAAGTAACACAAACACACTTACACCGAGTAACAAAGACATACACTTACACCAGGTAACATAATCACACACTTACACCAAGTAACAAAGACATACACTGACACCAAGTAACAAAGACATACACTGACACCAAGTCACAAAGACATACTCTGATACCCAGTAACACAGAGACACACTTCCACCAAGTAACAACGACATTCACTTACACCAAGTAACAAAGACATAATCTGACACCAGGTAACAAAGACATACACTGATACCCAGTAACACAGACACACACTTACACCAAGTAACAAAGACATACACAGATACCCAGTAACACAGACACACACTTACACCAAGTAACAAAGACAGACACTGATACCAAGAGACACAGACACAGACTTACACCAAGTAACACAAACACTCACTTACACCAAGTAACAAAGACATACACTGACACCAAGTAAAAAATACATACAATTACACCAGGTAACAAAGACACACACTTACACCAAGTAACACATACATACACTGACACCAAGTAGCAAAGACATACACTGTTAACCGGTAACACAGAAACACAATTACATCAAGTAACAAAGACAGACACTGATACCAGGTAACACAGACACACACTTACACCAAGTAACAAAGACATACACTGTTACCCAGTAACACAGACACAGACATACATCAAGTCACAAAGACATACACTGATACCAAGTAACACAGACACACACTTACACCAAGTAACAAAGACACACACTTACACCAAGTAACAAAGACAGACACTGATACCCAGTAACACAGACACACACTTACACCAAGTAACAAAGGCATACACTTACACCAAGTAACAAAGACACACACTTACACCAAGTAACACAAACATACACTGACACCAAGTATCAAAGACATGCACTGATACCCAGTAACACAGACACACACTTACACCAAGTAACAAAGACAGACACTGATACCCAGTAACACAGACACACACTTACACCAAGTAACAAAGACATACACTGACACCCAGAAACAAAGACATACACTGACACCCAGTAACACAGACACACACGGACACCAAGTAACAAAGACACACACGTAGACCAAGTAATACAGACACACACTGACACCCAGTAAAACAGACATACACTGACACCAAGTAACAAAGCCAGACAATTACACCAAGTAACAAAGACATACACTTACACCAAGTATTTTGACAGACACTGGCACCAAGTAACAAAGACATACACTGATACCCAGTAACACAGACACCCACTTACACCAAGTAACAAAGACATACACTGACACCACGTCACAAAGACACACACTGACACCCAATAACAAAGACATACACTGACACCAAGTCACAAAGACATACACTGATACCCAGTAACACAGACACACACTTACACCAAGTAACACAGACATACACTGACACCAAGTAACAAAGACATACACTGATACCCAGTAACACAGACATACAATTAGACCAATTAATACAAACACACACTTGCACCAGGTAACAAAGACATACACTGACACCAAGTAACAAAGACATACAATTACACCAAGTAACAAAGACACACACTTACACCAAGTAACACAGACATAAACGGATACCCAGTGACACAGACACACACTTCCACCAAGTAACAAATACATACACTGACACCAAGTAACAAAGGCATACACTTACACCAAGTAACACAAAAACACTTGCACCAAGTAACAAAGACATACACTTACACCAAGTAACACAAACACACACTTGCACCAAGTAACAAAGACATACACTGACACCAAGTAACAAAGACATACAATTACACCAAGTAACAAAGACATACACTGACACCAAGTCACAGAGACATACACTGATACCCAGTAACACAGAGACACACTTCCAAAAAGTAACAAAGACAAAAACAGACACCAAGTAACAAAGACATACACTTACACCAGGTAACACAGACATACACTGACACCAAGTAACAAAGACATACAATTACACCAAGTAACAAAGACACACACTTACACCAAGTAACACAGACATACACTGACACCATTTAATGAAGACATGCACTGATACCCAGTAACACAGATATACACTGACACCAAGTAGCAAAGACATACAATGACACCAAGAAACAAAGATATACACTGATACCCAGTAACACAGATACACACGTACACCAAGAAACAAAGACTGACACTGATACCCAGTAACACAGACACAAACATACACCGAGTAACAAAGACATACACTGACACACAGTAACAAAGACATACACTGACACCCAGTAACACAGACACACACGGACACCAAGTAACAAAGACACACACTTACACCAAGTAACACAGACACACACTGACACCCAGTAACACAGACACACACTTACACCACGTAACACAGACATACACTGACACACAGTAACAAAGACATACACTGATACCCAGTAACACAGACACACACTTACACCAAGTAACAAAGACAGACACTGACACCCAGTAACACAGACACACACTTACACCAAGTAACAAAGAGATACACTGACACCCAGTAACAAAGACATACACTGACACCCAGTAACACAGACACACACTGACACCCAGTAACAACGACACACACTTACACCAAGTAACACAGACATACACTGACACCAAGTAACACAGACACAAACTGACACACAGTAACACAAACAAACACACTGACACCCAGTAACACAGACACACACTGACACCAAGTAACAAAGACATACAGTGACACCCAGGAACACAGACACACACTGACACCAAGTAACAAAGACACACACTTACACCAAGTAACAAAGACATACACTGACACCAAGTAACAAAGACACACACTTACACCAAGTAACAAAGACATACACTTTCACCAAGTAACAAAGACATGCACTGACACCAAGTAACAAAGACATACACTGATACCCAGTAACACAGACACACAATTACACCAAGTAACAAAGGCATACACTGACACCAGTAACAAACACATACCCTGACACCAAGTCACAAACACATACACTGACACCAAGTAACAAAGACATACAATTACACCAAGTAACAAAGACATACACTGACACCAAGTCACAAAGACATACTCTGATACCCAGTAACACAGAGACACACTTACGCCAAGTAACACAAACACTCACTTACACCAAGTAACAAAGACATACACTGACACCAAGTAACAAAGACATACAATTACACCAGGTAACAAAGACACACACTTACACCAAGTAACACAGACATACACTGACACCAAGTAACAAAGACATACACTGTTAACCGGTAACACAGAAACACACTTACATCAAGTAACAAAGACATACACTGATACCAAGTAACACAGACACACACTTACACCAAGTAACAAAGACATACACTGTTACCCAGTAACACAGACACACACATACATCATGTAACAAAGACATACACTGACACCAAGTAACACAGACACGCACTTACACCAAGTAACAAAGACACACACTTACACCAAGTAACAAAGACCGACACTGATACCCAGTAACACAGACACACACTTACACCAAGTAACAAAGGCATACACTTACACCAAGTAACAAAGACACACACTTACACCAAGTAACACAAACATACACTGACACCAAGTATCAAAGACATGCACTGATACCCAGTAACACAGACACACACTTACACCAAGTAACAAAGACAGACACTGATACCCAGTAACACAGACACACCATGTAACAAAGACATACACTGACACCCAGTAACAAAGACATACACTGACACCCAGTAACACAGACACACACTGACACCCAGTAACAACGACACACACTTACACCAAGTAACACAGACATACACTGACACCAAGTAACACAGACACAAACTGACACACAGTAACACAAACAAACACACTGACACCCAGTAACACAGACACACACTGACACCAAGTAACAAAGACATACAGTGACACCCAGGAACACAGACACACACTGACACCAAGTAACAAAGACACACACTTACACCAAGTAACAAAGACATACACTGACACCAAGTAACAAAGACACACACTTACACCAAGTAACAAAGGCATACACTTACACCAAGTAACAAAGACACACACTTACACCAAGTAACACAAACATACACTGACACCAAGTAACAAAGACAGACACTGAAACCCAGTAACACAGACACACACTTACACCATGTAACAAAGACATACACTGACACCCAGTATCAAAGACATACACTGACACCCAGTAACACAGACACACACGGACACCAAGTAACAAAGACACACACGTAGACCAAGTAATACAGACACACACTGACACCCAGGAAAACAGACATACACTGACACCAAGTAACAAAGCCAGACAATTACACCAAGTAACAAAGACATACACTTACACCAAGTATTTTGACAGACACTGACACCAAGTAACAAAGACATACACTGATACCCAGTAACACAGACACACACTTACACCAAGTAACAAAGACATACACTGACACCAAGTCACATAGACACACACTGACACCCAATAACAAAGACATACACTGACACCAAGTCACAAAGACATACACTGATACCCAGTAACACAGACACACACTTCCACCAAGTAACAAAGACACACACTTACACCAAGTAACAAAGACCGACAATGATACCCAGTAACAAAGACATACACTTACACCAAGTATTTTGACAGACACTGACACCAAGTAACAAAGACATACACTGATACCCAGTAACACAGACACACACTTACACCAAGTAACAAAGACATACACTGACAACAAGTCACAAAGACACACACTGACACCCAATAACAAAGACATACACTGACACCAAGTCACAAAGACATACACTGATACCCAGTAACACAGACACACACTTACACCAAGTAACAAAGGCATACACTTACACCAAGTAACAAAGACACACACTTACACCAAGTAACACAAACATACACTGACACCAAGTAACAAAGACATGCACTGATACCCAGTAACACAGACACACACTTACACCAAGTAACAAAGACAGACACTGATACCCAGTAACACAGACACACACTTACACCATGTAACAAAGACATACACTGACACCCAGTAACAAAGACATACACTGACACCCAGTAACACAGACACACACTGACACCCAGTAACAACGACACACACTTACACCAAGTAACACAGACATACACTGACACCAAGTAACACAGACACAAACTGACACACAGTAACACAAACAAACACACTGACACCCAGTAACACAGACACACACTTCCACCAAGTAACAAAGACATACACTGACATGAAGTAACAAAGGCATACACTTACACCAAGTAACGCAAACACACTTGCACCAAGTAACAAAGACATACACTTACACCAAGTAACACAAACACACACTTACACCAAGTAACAAAGACATACACTGACACCAAGTAACAAAGACATGCAATTACACCAAGTAACAAAGACATACACTGACACCAAGTCACAGAGACATACACTGATACCCATTAACACAGAGACACACTTCCAAAAAGTAACAAAGACAAACACAGACACCAAGTAACAAAGACATACACTTACACCAAGTAACACAGACATACATTGACACAAAGTAACAATGACATACACTTACACCATGTAACAAAGACACTCACTTACACCAAGTAACACAGACATACACTGACACCAAGTAACAAAGACATACAATTACACCAAGTAACAAAAACACACCCTTACACCAAGTAACACAGACATACACTGACACCATTTAATGAAGACATGCACTGATACCCAGTAACACAGATATACACTGACACCAAGTAGCAAAGACATACAATGACACCAAGAAACAAAGATATACACTGATACCAAGTAACACAGACACACACTTGCAAGAAGTAACGAAGACATACATTGACACCATGTAACAAAGACATCCACAGATACCCAGTAACACAGACACACACTTACACCAAGTAACACAGACATACACTGACACCAAGTAACAAAGACATACACTGATACCCAGTAGCACAGATACACACGTACACCAAGAATCAAAGACTGACACTGATACCCAGTAACACAGACACAAACATACACCAAGTAACAAAGACATACACTGACACACAATAACAAAGACATACACTGACACCCAGCAACACAGACACACACGGACACCAAGTAACAAAGACACACACTTACACCAAGTAACACAGACATAAACTGATACCCAGTAACACAGACACACACTTCCACCAAGTAACAAAGACGTACACTGACACCAAGTAACAAAGGCATACACTTACACCAAGTAACACAAACACACTTGCACCAAGTAACAAAGACATACACTTACACCAAGTAACACAAACACACACTTACACCAAGTAACAAAGACATACACTGACACCAAGTAACAAAGACATACAATTACACCAAGTAACAAAGACATACACTGACACCAAGTCACAGAGACATACACTGATACCCAGTAACACAGAGACACACTTCCAAAAAGTAACAAAGACAAACACAGACACCAAGTAACAAAGACATACACTTACACCAAGTAACACAGACATACACTGACACAAAGTAACAATGACATACACTTACACCATGTAACAAAGACACTCACTTACACCAAGTAACACAGACATACACTGACACCATTTAATGAAGACATGCACTGATACCCAGTAACACAGATATACACTGACACCAAGTAGCAAAGACATACAATGACACCAAGAAACAAAGATATACACTGATACCAAGTAACACAGACACACACTTGCAACAAGTAACGAAGACATACATTGACACCATGTAACAAAGACATCCACAGATACCCAGTAACACAGACACACACTTACACCAAGTAACACAGACATACACTGACACCAAGTAACAAAGACATACACTGATACCCAGTAACACAGATGCACACGTACACCAATAAACAAAGACTGACACTGATACCCAGTAACACAGACACAAACATACACCTAGTAACAAAGACATACACTGACACACAGTAACAAAGACATACACTGACACCCAGCAACACAGACACACACGGACACCAAGTAACAAAGACACACACTTACACCAAGTAACACAGACACACACTGACACCCAGTAACAAAGACATACACTGATACCCAGTAACACAGACACACACTTACACCAAGTAACAAAGACAGCCACTGACACCCAGTAACACAGACACACACTTACACCAAGTCACAAAGACATACACTGACACCCAGTAACAAAGACATACACTGACACCCGGTAACACAGACACACACTGACACCCAGTAACAAAGACACACACTTACACCAAGTAACACAGACATACACTGACACCAAGTAACACAGACACAAACTGACACACAGTAACACAAACAAACACACTGACACCCAGTAACACAGACACACACTGACACCAAGTAACAAAGACATACAGTGACACCCAGGAACACTGACACCAAGTAACAAAGACACACACTTACACCAAGTAACAAAGACATACCCTGACACCAAGTAACAAAGACACACACTTACACCAAGTAACAAAGACATACACTTACACCAAGTAACAAAGACATGCACTGACACCAAGTAACAAAGACATACACTGATACCCAGTAACACAGACACACAATTACACCAAGTAACAAAGGCATACACTGACACCAGTAACAAACACATACACTGACACCAAGTCACAAACACATACACTGACACCAAGTAACAAAGACATACACTTACACCAAGTAACAAAGACATAGACTGATACCCAGTAACACAGACACACACTGACACCCAGTAACACACACAATGACACCCAGTTAGAAACACACACTGACCCCCAGTAACACAGACACACGCTTACACCAAGTAACACAGACATACACTGACACCAAGTAACAAAGACATAAAATTACACCAAGTAACAAAGACATACACTGACACCAAGTCACAGAGACATACACTGATACCCAGTAACACAGAGACACACTTCCAAAAAGTAACAAAGACAAACACAGACACAAAGTAACAATGACATACACTTACACCATGTAACAAAGACACTCACTTACACCAAGTAACACAGACATACACTGACACCAAGTAACAAAGACATACAATTACACCAAGCAACAAAGACACACACTTACACCAAGTAACACAGACATACACTGACACCATTTAATGAAGACATGCACTGATACCCAGTAACACAGATATACACTGACACCAAGTAGCAAAGACATACAATGACACCAAGAAACAAAGATATACACTGATACCAAGTAACACAGACACACACTTGCAACAAGTAACGAAGACATACATTGACACCATGTAACAGAGACATCCACAGATACCCAGTAACACAGACACACACTTACACCAAGTAAGACAGACATGCACTGACACCAAGTAACAAAGACATACACTGATACCCAGTAACACAGATACACACGTACACCAAGAAACAAAGACTGACACTGATACCCAGTAACACAGACACAAACATACACCTAGTAACAAAGACATACACTGACACACAGTAACAAAGACATACACTGACACCCAGCAACACAGACACACACGGACACCAAGTAACAAAGACACACACTTACACCAAGTAACACAGACACACACTGACACCCAGTAACACAGACACACACTTACACCAAGTAACACAGACATACACTGACACCAAGTAACAAAGACATACACTGATACCCAGTAACACAGACACACACTTACACCAAGTAACAAAGACAGACACTGACACCCAGTAACACAGACACACACTTACACCAGGTAACAAAGACATACACTGACACCCAGTAACAAAGACATACACTGACACCCGGTAACACAGACACACACTGACACCCAGTAACAAAGACACACACTTACACCAAGTAACACAGACATACACTGACACCAAGTAACACAGACACAAACTGACACACAGTAACACAAACAAACACACTGACACCCAGTAACACAGACACACACTGACACCAAGTAACAAAGACATACAGTGACACCCAGGAAAACAGACACACACTGACACCAAGTAACAAAGACACACACTTACACCAAGTAACAAAGACATACACTGACACCAAGTAACAAAGACATGCACTGACACCAAGTAACAAAGACATACACTGATACCCAGTAACACAGACACACAATTACACCAAGTAACAAAGGCATACACTGACACCAGTAACAAACGCATACACTGACACCAAGTCACAAACACATAGACTGATACCCATTAACACAGACACACACTGACACCCAGTAACACACACAATGACACCCAGTTAGAAACACACACTGACCCCCAGTAACACAGACACACACTTCCACCAAGTAACACAGACATACACTGACACCAAGTAACAAAGACATACACTGATACTGAGTAACACAGGCACACACTGGGGCGGGGAGGGGGGCACATTGGCGCAGTGGTTAGCACCGCAGCCTCACAGCTCCAGGGAACCGGGTTCGATTCTGGGTACTGCCTGTGCGGAGTTTGCACGTCCTCCCTGTGTCTGCGTGAGTTTCCTCCGGGTGCTCCGGTTTCCTCCCACATGCCAAAGACTTGCAGGTTTATAGGTAATTGGTCATCATAAATTGCCCCTAGTATAGGTAGGTGGTAGGGAAATATATAGGGACTGGTGGGGATGTGATAGGAATACGGGATTAGTGTAGGAATAGTATAAATGGGTGGTTGATGGTCGGCACGGACTCGGTGGGCCGGAGGGCCTGTTCAAGTGCTGTATCTCTAAACTAAACTAAATACTGACACCTAGTGTCACAGACACACACTGACATAAAGTAACACAGACACACACTGATACCCAGTAACAAAGACATACACTGACAGCAAGTCACAAAGACATACAATGATACCAAGTCACAAAGACATACACTGATACCCAGTAACACAGGCACACACTGACACTAACTAACAAAGACAGACACTGACTCCAAGTAACAAAGGCATACGCTTACACCAAGTAACAAAGACACACACTGACACCAAGTAACAAAGACATACACTGACACCAAGTAACAAAGACACACACTTACACCAAGTAACACAGGCAGACACTGACACCAAGTAACATAGACATACACTGATACCCAGTAACACAGACACACACTTACACCAAGTAACAAAGACACACTCTTACAACAAGTAACACAGACTTACACTGACACCAAGTAACAAAGACATACACTGAGACCAAGTAACATAGACATAAACTGACACCCAGTAACAAAGACATACACTGACACCATTTCACAAAGACATATGCTGACACCCAGTAACAAAGACATACACTGACACCAAGTCGCAAAGTCATACACTGACACCAAGTAACAAAGACATACACTGATACCCAGTAACACAGACACACACTTACACCAAGTAACAAAGACATACACTGACACCAAGTAACAAAGACATACACTTACACCAAGTGAGACAGACATACACTGACACCAAGTAACAAAGACATACAATTACACCAAGTAACAAAGAAACGCACTTACACCAAGTAACACAGACATACACTGACACCAAGTAACAAAGACATACACTAATACCCAGTAACACAGACACACACTAACACCAAGTAACAAAGACAGACACTGATACCCAGTAACACAGACACACACTTACACCAAGTAACACAGACATACACTGAAACCAAGTAACAAAGACATACACTGATACCCAGTAACGCAGGCACACACTGGGGTGGTGGGGGGCACATTGGTGCATTGGTTAGTACCGCAGCCTCACAGCTCCAGGGACACGGGTTCGATTCTGGGTCCTGCCTGTGCGGAGTTTGCAAGTTCTCACTCTGTCTGCGTGAGTTTCTTCCGGGTGCTCCGGTTTCCTCCCACATGCCAAAGACTTGCAGGTTGATAGGTTAATTGGCCATCATAAATTGCCCCTTGTATAGGTAGGTGGTGCGGAAATATATAGGGACAGTTGGGGATGTGATAGGAATAGGGGATTAGTGTAGGATTAGTATGAATGGGTGGTTGATGGTCGGCACTGACTCGGTGGGCCGAAGGGCATGTTTCAGTGCTGTGTCTCGAAACTAAACTAAATACTGACACCTAGTGTCACAGACACACATTGACACCCAGTAACACAAACAAACACACACTGACACCCAGTAACACAGAGAACCACTGATGCACAGCAACAAAGACAGACACTGACACCAAGTAACACAGTCACACATTGACACCCAGTAACAAAGACATACACTGACAAAAAGTCACAAAGACATACACTGATAACAAGTCACAAAGACATACACTGATACCCAGTAACACAGACACACACTGACATAAACTAACACAGACATACACTGACACCAAGTAACAAAGACATACACTGACACCAAGTAACAAAGACACACACTTACACCAAGTAACAAAGACATACACTGACACCAAGTAACAAAGACATAAACTGATACCCAGTAACAAAGACATACACTGACACCAAGTCACAAAGACATACGCTGACTCCAAGTAACAAAGACATACACTGACACCAAGTCGCAAAGACATACACTGACACCAAGTAACAAAGACATACACTGATACCCAGTAACACAGACACACACTTACACCAAGTAACAAAGACATACACTGACACCAAGTAACAAAGACATACACTTACACCAAGTAACACAGACATACACTGACACCAAGTAACAAAGACATACAATTACACCAAGTAACAAATAAACGCACTTACACCAAGTAACGCAGACAGACTCTGACACCAAGTAACAAAGACATACACTGATATCCAGTAACACAGACACACACTAACACCAAGTAACAAAGACATACACTGATACCCAGTAACACAGACACACACTGACACCAAGTAACACAGACATACACTGACACCAAGTAACAAAGACATACACTGATACCCAGTAACGCTGGCACACACTGGGGGGGGGGGCGGGAACATTGGCGCATTGGTTGGCACCACAGCCTCACAGCTCCAGGGACCCGGGTTCGATTCTGGGTACTGCCTGTGCGGAGATTTCAAGTTCTCACTCTGTCTGCCTGAGTTTCTTCCGGGTGCTCCGGTTTCCTCCCACAAGCCAAAGACTTGCAGGTTGATAGGTTAATTGGCCATCATAAATTGCCACGAGTATAGGTCGGTGGTACGGAAATATATAGGGACAGTTGGGGATGTGATAGGAATAGGGAGATAGTGTAGGATTAGTATAAATGTGTGGTTGATGGTCGGCACAGACTCGGTGGTCCGAAGGGCCTGTTTAAGTGCTGTGTCTCGAAACTAAACTAAATACTGACACCTGGTGTCACAGACACACACTGACAGCCAGTAACACAAACAAACACACAATGACACCCAGGAACACAGAGAAACACTGACACCCAGTAACAAAGACAAACACTGATACCCAGCAACACAGACACACACTTACACCAAGTAACAAAGACATACACTGACACCAAGTCACAGAGACATACACTGATACCCAGTAACACAGAGACACACTTCCAAAAAGTAACAAAGACAAAAACAGACACCAAGTAACAAAGACATACACTTACACCAGGTAACACAGACATACACTGACACCAAGTAACAAAGACATACAATTACACCAAGTAACAAAGACACACACTTACACCAAGTAACACAGACATACACTGACACCATTTAATGAAGACATGCACTGATACCCAGTAACACAGATATAGACTGACACCAAGTAGCAAAGACATACAATGACACCAAGAAACAAAGATATACACTGATACCCAGTAACACAGATACACACGTACACCAAGAAACAAAGACTGACACTGATACCCAGTAACACAGACACAAACATACACCGAGTAACAAAGACATACACTGACACACAGTAACAAAGACATACACTGACACCCAGTAACACAGACACACACGGACACCAAGTAACAAAGACACACACTTACACCAAGTAACACAGACACACACTGACACCCAGTAACACAGACACACACTTACACCACGTAACACAGACATACACTGACACACAGTAACAAAGACATACACTGATACCCAGTAACACAGACACACACTTACACCAAGTAACAAAGACAGACACTGACACCCAGTAACACAGACACACACTTACACCAAGTAACAAAGAGATACACTGACACCCAGTAACAAAGACATACACTGACACCCAGTAACACAGACACACACTGACACCCAGTAACAACGACACACACTTACACCAAGTAACACAGACATACACTGACACCAAGTAACACAGACACAAACTGACACACAGTAACACAAACAAACACACTGACACCCAGTAACACAGACACACACTGACACCAAGTAACAAAGACATACAGTGACACCCAGGCACACAGACACACACTGACACCAAGTAACAAAGACACACACTTACACCAAGTAACAAAGACATACACTGACACCAAGTAACAAAGACACACACTTACACCAAGTAACAAAGACATACACTTTCACCAAGTAACAAAGACATGCACTGACACCAAGTAACAAAGACATACACTGATACCCAGTAACACAGACACACAATTACACCAAGTAACAAAGGCATACACTGACACCAGTAACAAACACATACCCTGACACCAAGTCACAAACACATACACTGACACCAAGTAACAAAGACATACAATTACACCAAGTAACAAAGACATACACTGACACCAAGTCACAAAGACATACTCTGATACCCAGTAACACAGAGACACACTTACGCCAAGTAACACAAACACTCACTTACACCAAGTAACAAAGACATACACTGACACCAAGTAACAAAGACATACAATTACACCAGGTAACAAAGACACACACTTACACCAAGTAACACAGACATACACTGACACCAAGTAACAAAGACATACACTGTTAACCGGTAACACAGAAACACACTTACATCAAGTAACAAAGACATACACTGATACCAAGTAACACAGACACACACTTACACCAAGTAACAAAGACATACACTGTTACCCAGTAACACAGACACACACATACATCATGTAACAAAGACATACACTGACACCAAGTAACACAGACACGCACTTACACCAAGTAACAAAGACACACACTTACACCAAGTAACAAAGACCGACACTGATACCCAGTAACACAGACACACACTTACACCAAGTAACAAAGGCATACACTTACACCAAGTAACAAAGACACACACTTACACCAAGTAACACAAACATACACTGACACCAAGTAACAAAGACATGCACTGATACCCAGTAACACAGACACACACTTACACCAAGTACCAAAGACAGACACTGATACCCAGTAACACAGACACACCATGTAACAAAGACATACACTGACACCCAGTAACAAAGACATACACTGACACCCAGTAACACAGACACACACTGACACCCAGTAACAACGACACACACTTACACCAAGTAACACAGACATACACTGACACCAAGTAACACAGACACAAACTGACACACAGTAACACAAACAAACACACTGACACCCAGTAACACAGACACACACTGACACCAAGTAACAAAGACATACAGTGACACCCAGGAACACAGACACACACTGACACCAAGTAACAAAGACACACACTTACACCAAGTAACAAAGACATACACTGACACCAAGTAACAAAGACACACACTTACACCAAGTAACAAAGGCATACACTTACACCATGTAACAAAGACACACACTTACACCAAGTAACACAAACATACACTGACACCAAGTAACAAAGACAGACACTGAAACCCAGTAACACAGACGCACACTTACACCATGTAACAAAGACATACACTGACACCCAGTAACAAAGACATACACTGACACCCAGTAACACAGACACACACGGACACCAAGTAACAAAGACACACACGTAGACCAAGTAATACAGACACACACTGACACCCAGGAAAACAGACATACACTGACACCAAGTAACAAAGCCAGACAATTACACCAAGTAACAAAGACATACACTTACACCAAGTATTTTGACAGACACTGACACCAAGTAACAAAGACATACACTGATACCCAGTAACACAGACACACACTTACACCAAGTAACAAAGACATACACTGACACCAAGTCACATAGACACACACTGACACCCAATAACAAAGACATACACTGACACCAAGTCACAAAGACATACACTGATACCCAGTAACACAGACACACACTTCCACCAAGTAACAAAGACACACACTTACACCAAGTAACAAAGACCGACACTGATACCCAGTAACAAAGACATACACTTACACCAAGTATTTTGACAGACACTGACACCAAGTAACAAAGACATACACTGATACCCAGTAACACAGACACACACTTACACCAAGTAACAAAGACATACACTGACACCAAGTCACAAAGACACACACTGACACCCAATAACAAAGACATACACTGACACCAAGTCACAAAGACATACACTGATACCCAGTAACACAGACACACACTTACACCAAGTAACAAAGGCATACACTTACACCAAGTAACAAAGACACACACTTACACCAAGTAACACAAACATACACTGACACCAAGTAACAAAGACATGCACTGATACCCAGTAACACAGACACACACTTACACCAAGTAACAAAGACAGACACTGATACCCAGTAACACAGACACACACTTACACCATGTAACAAAGACATACACTGACACCCAGTAACAAAGACATACACTGACACCCAGTAACACAGACACACACTGACACCCAGTAACAACGACACACACTTACACCAAGTAACACAGACATACACTGACACCAAGTAACACAGACACAAACTGACACACAGTAACACAAACAAACACACTGACACCCAGTAACACAGACACACACTTCCACCAAGTAACAAAGACATACACTGACATGAAGTAACAAAGGCATACACTTACACCAAGTAACGCAAACACACTTGCACCAAGTAACAAAGACATACACTTACACCAAGTAACACAAACACACACTTACACCAAGTAACAAAGACATACACTGACACCAAGTAACAAAGACATGCAATTACACCAAGTAACAAAGACATACAAAGACACCAAGTCACAGAGACATACACTGATACCCATTAACACAGAGACACACTTCCAAAAAGTAACAAAGACAAACACAGACACCAAGTAACAAAGACATACACTTACACCAAGTAACACAGACATACATTGACACAAAGTAACAATGACATACACTTACACCATGTAACAAAGACACTCACTTACACCAAGTAACACAGACATACACTGACACCAAGTAACAAAGACATACAATTACACCAAGTAACAAAGACACACACTTACACCAAGTAACACAGACATACACTGACACCATTTAATGAAGACATGCACTGATACCCAGTAACACAGATATACACTGACACCAAGTAGCAAAGACATACAATGACACCAAGAAACAAAGATATACACTGATACCAAGTAACACAGACACACACTTGCAAGAAGTAACGAAGACATACATTGACACCATGTAACAAAGACATCCACAGATACCCAGTAACACAGACACACACTTACACCAAGTAACACAGACATACACTGACACCAAGTAACAAAGACATACACTGATACCCAGTAGCACAGATACACACGTACACCAAGAATCAAAGACTGACACTGATACCCAGTAACACAGACACAAACATACACCAAGTAACAAAGACATACACTGACACACAATAACAAAGACATACACTGACACCCAGCAACACAGACACACACGGACACCAAGTAACAAAGACACACACTTACACCAAGTAACACAGACATAAACTGATACCCAGTAACACAGACACACACTTCCACCAAGTAACAAAGACGTACACTGACACCACGTAACAAAGGCATACACTTACACCAAGTAACACAAACACACTTGCACCAAGTAACAAAGACATACACTTACACCAAGTAACACAAACACACACTTACACCAAGTAACAAAGACATACACTGACACCAAGTAACAAAGACATACAATTACACCAAGTAACAAAGACATACACTGACACCAAGTCACAGAGACATACACTGATACCCAGTAACACAGAGACACACATCCAAAAAGTAACAAAGACAAACACAGACACCAAGTAACAAAGACATACACTTACACCAAGTAACACAGACATACACTGACACAAAGTAACAATGACATACACTTACACCATGTAACAAAGACACTCACTTACACCAAGTAACACAGACATACACTGACACCATTTAATGAAGACATGCACTGATACCCAGTAACACAGACACACACTGACACCCAGTAACAAAGACACACACTTACACCAAGTAACACAGACATACACTGACACCAAGTAACACAGACACAAACTGACACACAGTAACACAAACAAACACACTGACACCCAGTAACACAGACACACACTGACACCAAGTAACAAAGACATACAGTGACACCCAGGAACACAGACACACACTGACACCAAGTAACAAAGACACACACTTACACCAAGTAACAAAGACATACCCTGACACCAAGTAACAAAGACACACACTTACACCAAGTAACAAAGACATACACTTACACCAAGTAACAAAGACATGCACTGACACCAAGTAACAAAGACATACACTGATACCCAGTAACACAGACACACAATTACACCAAGTAACAAAGGCATACACTGACACCAGTAACAAACACATACACTGACACCAAGTCACAAACACATACACTGACACCAAGTAACAAAGACATACACTTACACCAAGTAACAAAGACATAGACTGATACCCAGTAACACAGACACACACTGACACCCAGTAACACACACAATGACACCCAGTTAGAAACACACACTGACCCCCAGTAACACAGACACACGCTTACACCAAGTAACACAGACATACACTGACACCAAGTAACAAAGACATAAAATTACACCAAGTAACAAAGACATACACTGACACCAAGTCACAGAGACATACACTGATACCCAGTAACACAGAGACACACTTCCAAAAAGTAACAAAGACAAACACAGACACAAAGTAACAATGACATACACTTACACCATGTAACAAAGACACTCACTTACACCAAGTAACACAGACATACACTGACACCAAGTAACAAAGACATACAATTACACCAAGCAACAAAGACACACACTTACACCAAGTAACACAGACATACACTGACACCATTTAATGAAGACATGCACTGATACCCAGTAACACAGATATACACTGACACCAAGTAGCAAAGACATACAATGACACCAAGAAACAAAGATATACACTGATACCAAGTAACACAGACACACACTTGCAACAAGTAACGAAGACATACATTGACACCATGTAACAGAGACATCCACAGATACCCAGTAACACAGACACACACTTACACCAAGTAAGACAGACATGCACTGACACCAAGTAACAAAGACATACACTGATACCCAGTAACACAGATACACACGTACACCAAGAAACAAAGACTGACACTGATACCCAGTAACACAGACACAAACATACACCTAGTAACAAAGACATACACTGACACACAGTAACAAAGACATACACTGACACCCAGCAACACAGACACACACGGACACCAAGTAACAAAGACACACACTTACACCAAGTAACACAGACACACACTGACACCCAGTAACACAGACACACACTTACACCAAGTAACACAGACATACACTGACACCAAGTAACAAAGACATACACTGATACCCAGTAACACAGACACACACTTACACCAAGTAACAAAGACAGACACTGACACCCAGTAACACAGACACACACTTACACCAGGTAACAAAGACATACACTGACACCCAGTAACAAAGACATACACTGACACCCGGTAACACAGACACACACTGACACCCAGTAACAAAGACACACACTTACACCAAGTAACACAGACATACACTGACACCAAGTAACACAGACACAAACTGACACACAGTAACACAAACAAACACACTGACACCCAGTAACACAGACACACACTGACACCAAGTAACAAAGACATACAGTGACACCCAGGAACACAGACACACACTGACACCAAGTAACAAAGACACACACTTACACCAAGTAACAAAGACATACACTGACACCAAGTAACAAAGACATGCACTGACACCAAGTAACAAAGACATACACTGATACCCAGTAACACAGACACACAATTACACCAAGTAACAAAGGCATACACTGACACCAGTAACAAACACATACACTGACACCAAGTCACAAACACATAGACTGATACCCAGTAACACAGACACACACTGACACCCAGTAACACACACAATGACACCCAGTTAGAAACACACACTGACCCCCAGTAACACAGACACACACTTCCACCAAGTAACACAGACATACACTGACACCAAGTAACAAAGACATACACTGATACTGAGTAACACAGGCACACACTGGGGCGGGGAGGGGGGCACATTGGCGCAGTGGTTAGCACCGCAGCCTCACAGCTCCAGGGAACCGGGTTCGATTCTGGGTACTGCCTGTGCGGAGTTTGCACGTCCTCCCTGTGTCTGCGTGAGTTTCCTCCGGGTGCTCCGGTTTCCTCCCACATGCCAAAGACTTGCAGGTTTATAGGTAATTGGTCATCATAAATTGCCCCTAGTATAGGTAGGTGGTAGGGAAATATATAGGGACTGGTGGGGATGTGATAGGAATACGGGATTCGTGTAGGAATAGTATAAATGGGTGGTTGATGGTCGGCACGGACTCGGTGGGCCGGAGGGCCTGTTCAAGTGCTGTATCTCTAAACTAAACTAAATACTGACACCTAGTGTCACAGACACACACTGACATAAAGTAACACAGACACACACTGATACCCAGTAACAAAGACATACACTGACAGCAAGTCACAAAGACATACAATGATACCAAGTCACAAAGACATACACTGATACCCAGTAACACAGGCACACACTGACACTAACTAACAAAGACAGACACTGACTCCAAGTAACAAAGGCATACGCTTACACCAAGTAACAAAGACACACACTGACACCAAGTAACAAAGACATACACTGACACCAAGTAACAAAGACACACACTTACACCAAGTAACACAGGCAGACACTGACACCAAGTAACATAGACATACACTGATACCCAGTAACACAGACACACACTTACACCAAGTAACAAAGACACACTCTTACAACAAGTAACACAGACTTACACTGACACCAAGTAACAAAGACATACACTGAGACCAAGTAACATAGACATAAACTGACACCCAGTAACAAAGACATACACTGACACCATTTCACAAAGACATATGCTGACACCCAGTAACAAAGACATACACTGACACCAAGTCGCAAAGTCATACACTGACACCAAGTAACAAAGACATACACTGATACCCAGTAACACAGACACACACTTACACCAAGTAACAAAGACATACACTGACACCAAGTAACAAAGACATACACTTACACCAAGTGAGACAGACATACACTGACACCAAGTAACAAAGACATACAATTACACCAAGTAACAAAGAAACGCACTTACACCAAGTAACACAGACATACACTGACACCAAGTAACAAAGACATACACTAATACCCAGTAACACAGACACACACTAACACCAAGTAACAAAGACAGACACTGATACCCAGTAACACAGACACACACTTACACCAAGTAACACAGACATACACTGAAACCAAGTAACAAAGACATACACTGATACCCAGTAACGCAGGCACACACTGGGGTGGTGGGGGGCACATTGGTGCATTGGTTAGTACCGCAGCCTCACAGCTCCAGGGACACGGGTTCGATTCTGGGTCCTGCCTGTGCGGAGTTTGCAAGTTCTCACTCTGTCTGCGTGAGTTTCTTCCGGGTGCTCCGGTTTCCTCCCACATGCCAAAGACTTGCAGGTTGATAGGTTAATTGGCCATCATAAATTGCCCCTTGTATAGGTAGGTGGTGCGTAAATATATAGGGACAGTTGGGGATGTGATAGGAATAGGGGATTAGTGTAGGATTAGTATGAATGGGTGGTTGATGGTCGGCACTGACTCGGTGGGCCGAAGGGCATGTTTCAGTGCTGTGTCTCGAAACTAAACTAAATACTGACACCTAGTGTCACAGACACACATTGACACCCAGTAACACAAACAAACACACACTGACACCCAGTAACACAGAGAACCACTGATGCACAGCAACAAAGACAGACACTGACACCAAGTAACACAGTCACACATTGACACCCAGTAACAAAGACATACACTGACAAAAAGTCACAAAGACATACACTGATAACAAGTCACAAAGACATACACTGATACCCAGTAACACAGACACACACTGACATAAACTAACACAGACATACACTGACACCAAGTAACAAAGACATACACTGACACCAAGTAACAAAGACACACACTTACACCAAGTAACAAAGACATACACTGACACCAAGTAACAAAGACATAAACTGATACCCAGTAACAAAGACATACACTGACACCAAGTCACAAAGACATACGCTGACTCCAAGTAACAAAGACATACACTGACACCAAGTCGCAAAGACATACACTGACACCAAGTAACAAAGACATACACTGATACCCAGTAACACAGACACACACTTACACCAAGTAACAAAGACATACACTGACACCAAGTAACAAAGACATACACTTACACCAAGTAACACAGACATACACTGACACCAAGTAACAAAGACATACAATTACACCAAGTAACAAATAAACGCACTTACACCAAGTAACGCAGACAGACTCTGACACCAAGTAACAAAGACATACACTGATATCCAGTAACACAGACACACACTAACACCAAGTAACAAAGACATACACTGATACCCAGTAACACAGACACACACTGACACCAAGTAACACAGACATACACTGACACCAAGTAACAAAGACATACACTGATACCCAGTAACGCTGGCACACACTGGGGGGGCGGGAACATTGGCGCATTGGTTGGCACCACAGCCTCACAGCTCCAGGGACCCGGGTTCGATTCTGGGTACTGCCTGTGCGGAGATTTCAAGTTCTCACTCTGTCTGCCTGAGTTTCTTCCGGGTGCTCCGGTTTCCTCCCACATGCCAAAGACTTGCAGGTTGATAGGTTAATTGGCCATCATAAATTGCCACGAGTATAGGTCGGTGGTACGGAAATATATAGGGACAGTTGGGGATGTGATAGGAATAGAGAGTTAGTGTAGGATTAGTATAAATGTGTGGTTGATGGTCGGCACAGACTCGGTGGCCCGAAGGGCCTGTTTAAGTGCTGTGTCTCGAAACTAAACTAAATACTGACACCTGGTGTCACAGACACACACTGACAGCCAGTAACACAAACAAACACACAATGACACCCAGGAACACAGAGAAACACTGACACCCAGTAACAAAGACAAACACTGATACCCAGCAACACAGACACACACTTACACCAAGTAACAAAGACATACACTGACAGAAAGTAACAAAGACATACACTGATACCCAGTAACGCAGACACACACTTACACCAAGTAACAAAGACATACAATTACACCAAGTAACAAAGACACACACTTACAGCAAGTAACACAGACATACACTGATACCCAGTAACACAGACACACACTTCCACCAAGTAACAAAGACATGCACTGACACCAAGTCACAAAGACATACACTTACACCAAGTAACACAAACACACTTACACCGAGTAACAAAGACATACACTTACACCAGGTAACATAATCACACACTTACACCAAGTAACAAAGACATACACTGACACCAAGTATCAAAGACATACAATTACACCAAGTAACAAAGACATACACTGACACCAAGTCACAAAGACATACTCTGATACCCAGTAACACAGAGACACACTTCCACCAAGTAACAAAGACATACACTTACACCAAGTAACAAAGACATACTCTGACACCAAGTAACAAAGACATACACTGATACCCAGTAACACAGACACACACTTACACCAAGTAACAAAGACATACACTGATACCCAGTAACACAGACACACACTTACACCAAGTAACAAAGACAGACACTGATACCAAGAGACACAGACACAGACTTACACCAAGTAACACAAACATTCACTTACACCAAGTAACAAAGACATACACTTACACCAAGTAACACAGACATACACTGACACCAAGTAACAAAGACATACACTGTTAACCGGTAACACAGAAACACACTTACACCAAGTAACAAAGACATACACTGATACCAAGTAACACAGACACACACTTACACCAAGTAACAAAGACGTACACTGTTACCCAGTAACACAGACACACACATACATCAAGTAACAAAGACATACACTGATACCAAGTAACACAGATACACACTTACACCAAGTAACAAAGACAGACACTGATACCCAGTAACACAGACACACACTTACACCAAGTAACAAAGGCATACACTTACACCAAGTAACAAAGACACACACTTACACCAAGTAACAAAGACAGACACTGATACCCAGTAACACAGACACACACTTACACCAAGTAACAAAGACATACACTGACACCAAGTAACAAAGACATACACTTACACCAAGTGAGACAGACATACACTGACACCAAGTAACAAAGACATACAATTACACCAAGTAACAAAGAAACGCACTTACACCAAGTAACACAGACATACACTGACACCAAGTAACAAAGACATACACTAATACCCAGTAACACAGACACACACTAACACCAAGTAACAAAGACAGACACTGATACCCAGTAACACAGACACACACTTACACCAAGTAACACAGACATACACTGAAACCAAGTAACAAAGACATACACTGATACCCAGTAACGCAGGCACACACTGGGGTGGTGGGGGGCACATTGGTGCATTGGTTAGTACCGCAGCCTCACAGCTCCAGGGACACGGGTTCGATTCTGGGTCCTGCCTGTGCGGAGTTTGCAAGTTCTCACTCTGTCTGCGTGAGTTTCTTCCGGGTGCTCCGGTTTCCTCCCACATGCCAAAGACTTGCAGGTTGATAGGTTAATTGGCCATCATAAATTGCCCCTTGTATAGGTAGGTGGTGCGGAAATATATAGGGACAGTTGGGGATGTGATAGGAATAGGGGATTAGTGTAGGATTAGTATGAATGGGTGGTTGATGGTCGGCACTGACTCGGTGGGCCGAAGGGCATGTTTCAGTGCTGTGTCTCGAAACTAAACTAAATACTGACACCTAGTGTCACAGACACACATTGACACCCAGTAACACAAACAAACACACACTGACACCCAGTAACACAGAGAACCACTGATGCACAGCAACAAAGACAGACACTGACACCAAGTAACACAGTCACACATTGACACCCAGTAACAAAGACATACACTGACAAAAAGTCACAAAGACATACACTGATAACAAGTCACAAAGACATACACTGATACCCAGTAACACAGACACACACTGACATAAACTAACACAGACATACACTGACACCAAGTAACAAAGACATACACTGACACCAAGTAACAAAGACACACACTTACACCATGTAACAAAGACATACACTGACACCCAGTAACAAAGACATACACTGACACCCAGTAACACAGACACACACGGACACCAAGTAACAAAGACACACACGTACACCAAGTAATACAGACACACACTGACACCCAGTAAAACAGACATACACTGACACCAAGTAACAAAGCCAAACAATTACACCAAGTAACAAAGACATACACTTACACCAAGTATTTTGACAGACACTGACACCAAGTAACAAAGACATACACTGATACCCAGTAACACAACACATACTTACACCAAGTAACAAAGACATACACAGACACCAAGTCACAAAGACACACACTGACCCCCAATAACAAAGACATACACTGACACCAAGTCACAAAGACATACACTGATACCCAGTAACACAGACACACACTTACACCAAGTAACACAGACATACACTGACACCAAGTAACAAAGACATACACTGATACCCAGTAACACAGACATACAATTAGACCAAGTAATACAAACACACACTTACACCAAGTAACAAAGACATACACTGACACCAAGTAACAAAGACATACAATTACACCAAGTAACAAAGACACACACTTACACCAAGTAACACAGACATAAACTGATACCCAGTAACACAGACACAAACTTCCACCAAGTAACAAAGACATACAATGATATCCAGTAACACAGACACACACTTACACCAAGTAACACAGACATACACTGACACCAAGTAACAAAGACATACACTGATACCCAGTAACACAGACATACACTTACACCAAGTAACACAAACACACACTTACACCAAGTAACAAAGACATACACTGACACCAAGTAACAAAGATATACACTGATACCCAGTAACACAGACACACACTTACACCAAGTAACAAAGACATACACTTACACCAAGTAACAAAGATATACACTGATACCCAGTAACACAGACACACACTTACACCAAGTAACAAAGACACACTCTTACAACAAGTAACACAGACTTACACTGACACCAAGTAACAAAGACAGACACTGAGACCAAGTAACATAGACATAAATTGACACCCAGTAACAAAGACATATACTGACACCATTTCACAAAGACATACGCTGACACCCAGTAACAAAGACATACACTGACACCAAGTCGCAAAGTCATACACTGACACCAAGTAACAAAGACATACACTGATACCCAGTAACACAAACACACACTTACACCAAGTAACAAAGACATACACTTACACCAAGTAACAAAGACATACACTTACACCAAGTGAGACAGACATACACTGACACCAAGTAACAAAGACATACAATTACACCAAGTAACAAAGAAACGCACTTACACCAAGTAACACAGACATACACTGACACCAAGTAACAAAGACATACACTAATACCCAGTAACACAGACACACACTAACACCAAGTAACAAAGACAGACACTGATACCCAGTAACACAGACACACACTTACACCAAGTAACACAGACATACACTGACACCAATTAACAAAGACATACACTGATACCCAGTAACGCAGGCACACACTGGGGTGGGGGGGGGGGCACATTGGCGCATTGGTTAGCACCGCAGCCTCACAGCTCCAGGGACACGGGTTCGATTCTGGGTACTGCCTGTGCGGAGTTTGCAAGTTCTCACTCTGTCTGCGTGAGTTTCTTCCGGGTGCTCCGGTTTCCTCTCACATGCCAAAGACTTGCAGGTTGATAGGTTAATTGGCCATCATAAATTGCCCCTTGTATAGGTAGGTGGTGCGGAAATATATAGGGACAGTTGGGGATGTGATAGGAATAAGGGATTAGTGTAGGATTAGTATGAATGGGTGGTTGATGGTCGGCACTGACTCGGTGGGCCGAAGGGCATGTTTAAGTGCTGTGTCTCGAAACTAAACTAAATACTGACATCTAGTGTCACAGACACACATTGACACCCAGTAACACAAACAAACACACAATGACACCCAGTAACACAGAGAACCACTGATGCACAGCAACAAAGACAGACACTGACACCAAGTAACACAGTCACACATTGACACCCAGTAACAAAGACATACACTGACAAAAAGTCACAAAGACATACACTGATAACAAGTCACAAAGACATACACTGATACCCAGTAACACAGACACACACTAACATCAACTAACAAAGATATACACTGACACCAACTAACAAAGACGTACGCTTACACCAAGTAACAAAGACACACATTGACACCATGTAACACAGACATACACTGACACCAAGTAACAAAGACATACACTGACACCAAGTAACAAAGACACACACTTACACCAAGTAACAAAGACATACACTGACACCAAGTAACAAAGACATAAACTGATACCCTGTAACAAAGACATACACTGACACCAAGTCACAAAGACATACGCTGACTCCCAGTAACAAAGACATACACTGACACCAAGTCGCAAAGACATGCACTGACACCAAGTAACAAAGACATTCACTGATACCCAGTAACACAGACACACACTTACACCAAGTAACAAAGACATACACTGACACCAAGTAACAAAGACATACACTTACACCAAGTAACACAGACATACACTGACACCAAGTAACAAAGACATGCAATTACACCAAGTAACAAATAAACACACTTACACCAAGTAACGCAGACAGACTCTGACACCAAGTAACAAAGACATACACTGATATCCAGTAACACAGACACACACTAACACCAAGTAACAAAGACAGACACTGATACCCAGTAACACAGTCACACACTTACACCAAGTAAGACAGACATACACTGACACCAAGTAACAAAGACATACACTGACACCCAGTAACGCAGGCACACACTGGGAGGGGGGGGGGGGACATTGGCGCATTGGTTAGCACCACAGCCTCACAGCTCCAGTGACCCGGGTTCGATTCTGGGTACTGCCTGTGCGGAGATTTCAAGTTCTCACCCTGTCTGCCTGAGTTTCTTCCGGGTGCTCCGGTTTCCTCCCACATGCCAAAGACTTGCAGGTTGATAGGTTAATTGGCCATCATAAATTGCCCCTAGTATAGGTAGGTGGTACGGAAATATATAGGGACAGTTGGGGATGTGATACGAATAGGGAGTTAGTGTAGGATTAGTATAAATGTGTGGTTGATGGTCGGCACTGACTCGGTGGTCCGAAGGGCCTGTTGAAGTGCTGTGTCTCGAAACTAAACTAAATACTGACACCTAGTGTCACAGACACACACTGACACCCAGTAACACAAACAAACACACAATGACACCCAGGAACACAGAGAAACACTGACACCCAGTAACAAAGACATACACTGATACCAAGTCACAAAGACAAACACTGATACCCAGCAACACAGACACACACTTACACCAAGTAACAAAGACATACACTGACAGAAAGTAACAAAGGCATACACTGATACCCAGTAACGCAGACACACACTTACACCAAGTAACCAAGACATACAATTACACCAAGTAACAAAGACACACACTTACAGCAAGTAACACAGACATACACTGATAACCAGTAACACAGACACACACTTCCACCAAGTAACAAAGACATACACTGACACCAAGTAACAAAGACATACACTTACACCAAGTAACACAAACACACTTACACCGAGTAACAAAGACATACACTTCACCAGGTAAAATAATCACACACTTACACCAAGTAACAAAGACATACACTGACACCAAGTATCAAAGACATACAATTACACCAAGTAACAAAGACATACACTGACACCAAGTCACAAAGACATACTCTGATACCCAGTAACACAGAGACACACTTCCACCAAGTAACAAAGACATACACTTACACCAAGTAACAAAGACATACACAGACACCAAGTCACAAAGACACACACTGACCCCCAATAACAAAGACATACACTGACACCAAGTCACAAAGACATACACTGATACCCAGTAACACAGCCACACACTTACACCAAGTAACACAGACATACACTGACACCAAGTAACAAAGACATACACTGATACCCAGTAAAACAGACATACAATTATACCAAGTAATACAAACACACACTTACACCAAGTAACAAAGACATACACTGACACCAAGTAACAAAGACATACAATTACACCAAGTAACAAAGACACACACTTACACCAAGTAACACAGACATAAATTGATACCCAGTAACACAGACACAAACTTCCACCAAGTAACAAAGACATACACTGAAACCAAGTAACAAAGGCATACACTTACACCAAGTAACACAAACACACTTGCACCCAGTAACAAAGACATACACTTACACCAAGTAACACAAACACACTCTTACACCAAGTAACAAAGACATACACTGACACCAAGTAACAAAGACATACACTGATACCCAGTAACACAGACACACACTTACACCAAGTAACAAAGACACACACTTACACCAAGTAAAACAGACATACACTGACACCAAGTAACAAAGACATACACTGACACCAAGTAACAAAGACATAAACTGATACCCAGTAACAAAGACATACACCGACACCAAGTCACAAAGACATACGCTGACACCCAGTAACAAAGACATACACTGACACCAAGTCGCAAAGACATACACTGACACCAAGTAACAAAGACATACACTGATACCCAGTAACACAGACACACACTTACACCAAGTAACAAAGACATACACTGACACCAAGTAACAAAGACATACACTTACGCCAAGTAACACAGACATACACTGACACCAAGTAACAAAGACATACAATTACACCAAGTAACAAAGAAACGCACTTACACCAAGTAACGCAGACAGACACTGACACCAAGTAACAAAGACATACACTGATACCCAGTAACACAGACACACACTAACACCAAGTAACAAAGAAATACACTGATACCCAGTAACACAGACACACACTGACACGAAGTAACACAGACATACACTGACACCAAGTAACAAAGACATACGCTGATACCCAGTAACGCTGGCACATTGGCGCATTGGTTAGCACCACAGCCTCACAGCTCCAGGGACCCGGGTTCGATTCTGGGTACTGCCTGTGCAGAGATTTCAAGTTCTCACTCTGTCTGCCTGAGTTTCTTCCGGGTGCTCCCGTTTCCTCCCACATGCCAAAGACTTGCAGGTTGATAGGTTAATTGGCCATCATAAATTGCCCCTAGTATAGGTAGGTGGTACGGAAATATATAGGGACAGTTGGGGACGTGATAGGAATAGGGAGTTAGTGTAGGATTAGTATAAATGTGACATTGATGGTCGGCACAGACTCGGTGGGCCGAAGGGCCTGTTTTAGTGCTGTATCTCTAAACTAAACTAAATACTAACACCTAGTGTCACAGACACACACTGACACCCAGTAACACAAACAAACACACAATGACACCCAGTAACACAGAGAAACACTGACACCAAGTAACAAAGACATACACTGATACCAAGTCACAAATACAAACACTGATACCCAGCAACACAGACACACACTGACACCAAGTAACAAAGACATACACTGACACCAAGTAACAAAGGCATACACTTACACCCAGTAACAAAGACACACACTTACACCAAGTAACACAGACATACACTGACACCAAGTAACAAAGACAGACAATTACACCAAGTAACAAAGACATACACCTACACCAAGTATTTTGACATACACTGACACAAAGTAACAAAGACATACACTGATACCCAGTAACACAGACACACACTTACACCAAGTAACAAAGACATACACTGACACAAAGTAACAAAGACATACACTGATACCCAGTAACACAGACACACACTTACACCAAGTAACAAAGACATACAATTACACCAAGTAACAAAGACACACACTTACAGCAAGTAACACAGACATACACTGATACCCAGTAACACAGACACACACTTCCACCAAGTAACAAAGACATACACTGACACCAAGTAACAAAGACATACACTTACACCAAGTAACACAAACACACTTACACCGAGTAACAAAGACATACACTTACACCAGGTAACATAATCACACACTTACACCAAGTAACAAAGACATACACTGACACCAAGTATCAAAGACATACAATTACACCAAGTAACAAAGACATACACTGACACCAAGTCACAAAGACATACTATGATACCCAGTAACACAGAGACACACTTCCACCACGTAACAAAGACATACACTTACACCAAGTAACAAAGACATACACTGATACCCAGTAACACAGACACACACTTACACCAAGTAACAAAGACATACACTGATACCCAGTAACACAGACACACACTTACACCAAGTAACACAAACACTCACTTACACCAAGTAAGAAAGACATACACTGAAACCAAGTAACAAAGACATACAATTACACCAGGTAACAAAGACCCACACTTACACCTAGTAACACAGACATACACTGACACCAAGTAACAAAGACATACACTGTTAACCGGTAACACAGAAACACATTTCCACCAAATAACAAAGACATACACTGATACCAAGTAACACAGACACACACACACCAAGTAACAAAGACATACACTGTTACCCAGTAACACAGACACACACATACATCAAGTAACAAAGACATACACTGATACCAAGTAACACAGACACACACTTACACCAAGTAACACAGACACACACTTACACCAAGTAACAAAGACAGACACTGATACCCAGTAACACAGACACACACTTACACCAAGTAACAAAGGCATACACTTACACCAAGTAACAAAGACACACACTTACACCAAGTAACACAAACATACACTGACACCAAGTAACAAAGACATGCACTGATACCCAGTAACACAGACACACACTTACACCAAGTAACAAAGACAGACACTGATACCCAGTAAAACAGACACACACTTACACCAAGTAACAAAGACATACACTGACACCCAGTAACAAAGACATTCACTGACACCCAGTAACACAGACACACACGGACACCAAGTACCAAAGACACACACGTACACCAAGTAATACAGACACACACTGACACCCAGTAAAACAAACATACACTGACACCAAGTAACAAAGCCAAACAATTCCACCAAGTAACAAAGACATACACTTACACCAAGTATTTTGACAGACACTGACACCAAGTAACAAAGACATACACTGATACCAAGTAACACAGACACACACTTACACCAAGTAACAAAGAGATACACTGACACCAAGTCACAAAGACACACACTGACACCCAATAACAAAGACATACACTGACACCAAGTCTCAAAGACATACACTGATACCCAGTAACACAGGCACACACTTACACCAAGTAACACAGACATACACTGACACCAAGTAACAAAGACATACACTGATACCCAGTAACACAGACATACAATTAGACCAAGTAATACAAACACACACTTACACCAAGTAACAAAGACATACACTGACACCAAGTAACAAAGACATACAATTACACCAAGTAAGAAAGACACACACTTACACCAAGTAACACAGACATAAACTGATACCCAGTAACACAGACACAAACTTCCACCAAGTAACAAAGACATACACTGACACCAAGTAACAAAGGCATACACTTACACCAAGTAACACAAACACACTTGCACCAAGTAACAAAGACATAACTTACACCAAGTAACACCAGCACACACTTACACCAAGTAACAAAGACATACACTGACACCAAGTAACCAAGACATACAATTACACCAAGTAACAAAGACATACACTGACACCAAGTATTTTGACAGACACTGACACCAAGTAACAAAGACATACACTGATACCCAGTAACACAGACACACACTTACACCAAGTAACAAAGACATACACTGACACCAAGTCACAAAGACACACACTGACACCCAATAACAAAGACATACACTGACACCAAGTCACAAAGACTTACACTGATACCCAGTAACACAGACACACACTTACACCAAGTAACACAGACATACAATGACACCAAGTAACAAAGACATACACTGATACCCAGTAACACAGACACACACTTACACCAAGTAACAAAGACATACACTGACACCAAGTCACAAAGACACACACTGACACCCAATAACAAAGACATACACTGACACCAAGTCACAAAGACATACACTGATACCCAGTAACACAGACACACACTTACACCAAGTAACACAGACATACACTGACACCAAGTAACAAAGACATACACTGATACCCAGTAACACAGACATACAATTAGACCAAGTAACAAAGACACACACTTACACCAAGTAACACAGACAGAAACTGATACCCAGTAACACAGACACAAACTTCCACCAAGTAACAAAGACATACACTGACACCAAGTAACAAAGGCATACACTTACACCAAGTAACACAAACACACTTGCACCAAGTAACAAAGACATACACTTACACCAAGTAACACAAACACACACTTACACCAAGTAACAAAGACATACACTGACACCAAGTAACAAAGACATACAATTACACCAAGTAACAAAGACATACACTGACACCAAGTCACAAAGACATACACTGATACCCAGTAACACAGACACACACTTCCACAAAGTAACAAAGACAAACACTGACACCAAGTAACAAAGACATCTACTGAAACCCAGTAACACAGACACACACTTACACAAAGTAACAAAGTCATACACTGACACCAAGTAACAAAGACACACAATTACACCAAGTAGCACAGACATACACTGACACCAAGTAACAAAGACATAAACTGACACCCAGTAACAAAGACATACTCTGACACCAAGTCACAAAGACATACATTGGCACCCAGTAACCAAGACATACACTGACACCAAGTCACAAAGACATACACTGACACCAAGTAACAAAGACATACACTGATACCCAGTAACACAGACACACACTGACACCAAGTAACAAAGACATAAAATTACACCAAGCAACAAAGACACACACTTACACCAAATAACACAGCCATACACTGACACCAAGTAACAAAGACATACACTGTTACCCAGTAACACAGACACACTCTTACACCAAGTAACAAAGACATACACTGATACCAAGTGACACAGACACACACTTACACCAAGTAACACAAACACTCACTTACACCAAGTAGCAAAGACATACACTGACACCAAGTAGCAAAGACATACTATTACACCAAGTAACAAAGACACACACTTACACCAAGTAACAAAGACATACACTGACACCAAGTAACAAAGACATACATCGTTACCCAGTAACACAGACACATACTTACACCAAGTATCAAAGACATACACTGATACCAAGTAACACAGACACAAACTTACACCAAGTAACACAGACACACACTTACACCAAGTAACAAAGTCATACACTTACACCAAGTAACACAGACATACACTGACACCAAGTAACAAAGACATACAATTACACCAAGTAACAAAGTCATACACTTACACCAAGTAACACAGACATACACTTACACCAAGTAACACAGACATACACTGACACCAAGTAACAAAGACATGCACTGATACCCAGTAACACAGACACACACTTACACCAAGTAACAAAGACAGACACTGATGCCCAGTAACACAGACACACACTTACACCAAGTAACAAAGACATACACTGACACCCAGTAACAAAGACATACACTGACACCCAGTAACACAGACACACACGGACACCAAGTGACAAAGACACACACGTACACCAAGTAATACAGACACACACTGACACCCAGTAAAACAGACATACACTGACAACAAGTAACAAAGCCAAACAATTACACCAAGTAACAAAGACATACACTTCCACCAAGTATTTTGACAGACACTGACACCAAGTAACAAAGACATACACTGATACCCAGTAACACAGACACACACTTACACCAAGTAACAAAGACATACACTGACACCAAGTCACAAAGACACACACTGACACCCAATAACAAAGACATACACTGACACCAAGTCACAAAGACATACACTGATACCCAGTAACACAGACACACACTTACACCAAGTAACACAGACATACAATGACACCAAGTAACAAAGACATACACTGATACCCAGTAACACAGACATACAATTAGACCAAGTAACAAAGACACACACTTACACCAAGTAACACAGACATAAACTGATACCCAGTAACACAGACACAAACTTCCACCAAGTAACAAAGACATACACTGACACCAAGTAACAAAGGCATACACTTACACCAAGTAACACAAACACACTTGCACCAAGTAACAAGGACATACACTTACACCAAGTAACACAAACACACACTTACACCAAGTAACAAAGACATACACTGACACCAAGTAACAAAGACATACAATTACACCAAGTAACAAAGACATACACTGACACCAAGTCATAGAGACATACACTGATACCCAGTAACACAGAGACACACTTCCAAAAAGTAACAAAGACAAACACAGACACCAAGTAACAAAGACATACACTTACACCAAGTAACACAGTCATACACTGACACAAAGTAACAATGACATACACTTACGCCATGTAACAAAGACACTCACTTACACCAAGTAACACACACATACACTGACACCAAGTAACAAAGACACACAATTACACCAAGTAACAAACACTCACACTTACACCAAGTAACACAGACATACACTGACGCCATTTAATAAAGACATGCACTGATACCCAGTAACACAGATATGCACTGACACCAAGTAGCAAAGACATACAATGACAACAAGAAACAAAGATATACACTGATACCCAGTAACACAGACACACATTTACAACAAGTAACACAGACATACACTGACACCAAGTAACAAAGACATACACTTACACCAAGTAACAAAGTCATACACTGCCACCAAGTAACAAAGACACACACTTACATCAAGTAACACAGACATACACTGACACCAAGTAACAAAGACATAAACTGACACCCAGTAACAAAGACATACTCTGACACCAAGTCACAAAGACATACATTGGCACCCAGTAACCAAGACATACACTGACACCAAGTAACAAAGACATACACTTACACCAAGTATTTTGACAGACACTGACACCAAGTAACAAAGACATACACTGATACCCAGTAACACAGACACACACTTACACCAAGTAACAAAGAGATACACTGACGCCAAGTCACAAAGACACACACTGACACCCAATAACAAAGACATACACTGACACCAAGTCTCAAAGACATACACTGATACCCAGTAACACAGACAGACACTTACACTAAGTAACACAGACATACACTGACACCAAGTAACAAAGACATACACTGATACCCAGTAACACAGACATACAATTAGACCAAGTAATACAAACACACACTTACACCAAGTAACAAAGACATACACTGACACCAAGTAACAAAGACATACAATCACACCAAGTAACAAAGACACACACTTACACCAAGTAACACAGACATAAACTGATACCCAGTAACACAGACACAAACTTCCACCAAGTAACAAAGACATACACTGACACCAAGTAACAAAGGCATACACTTACACCAAGTAACACAAACACACTTGCACCAAGTAACAAAGACATACACTTACACCAAGTAACACAAACACACACTTACACCAAGTAACAAAAAACATACACTGACACCAAGTAACAAATACATACAATTGCACCAAGTAACAAAGACATACACTGACACCAAGACACAGAGACATACACTGATACCCAGTAACACAGAGACACACTTCCAAAAAGTAACAGAGACAAACACAGACACCAAGTAACAAAGACATACACTTACACCAAGTAACACAGACATACACTGACACAAAGTAACAATGACATACACTTACACCATGAAACAAAGACACTCACTTACACCAAGTAACACACACATACACTGACACCAAGTAACAAAGACATACAATTACACCAAGTAACAAACACTCACACTTACACCAAGTAACACAGACATACACAGACACCATTTAATAAAGACATGCACTGATACCCAGTAACACAGATATGCACTGACACCAAGTAGCAAAGACATACAATGACAACAAGTAACAAAGATATACACTGATACCCAGTAACACAGACACACACTTACAACAAGTAACAAAGACATACATTGACACCATGTAACAAAGACATACACTGACACCAAGTCACAAAGACATACACTGATACCCAGTAACACAGACACACACTTCCACAAACTAACAAAGACAAACACTGACACCAAGTAACAAAGACATCTACTGAAACCCAGTAACACAGACACACACTTACCCCAAGTAACAAAGTCATACACTGATACCCAGTAACACAGACATACAATTAGACCAAGTAATACAAACACACACTTACACCAAGTAACAAAGACATACACTGACACCAAGTAACACAGACACACATTTACACCAAGTAACAAAGTCATACACTGATACCCAGTAACACAGACACACACTTACACCATGTAACAAAGACACACACTGACACCCAGTAACAAAGACATACACTGACACCAAGTCACAAAGACATACACAGATACCCAGTAACACAGTCACACAGGTGCAACAAGTAACGCAGACACACACTTACACCAAGTAACAAAGACAGACAATGATACCCAGTAACACAGACACACACTTACACCAAGTAACACAGACATACACTGACACCAAGTAACAAAGACATACACTGATACTCAGTAACACAGGCACACACTTTCACCAAGTAACACAGACATACACTGACACCAGGTAACAAAGACAAACAATTACACCAAGTAACAAAGACACACACTTACACCAAGTATTTTGACATACACTGACATCAAGTAACAAAGACAGACACTGATACCCAGTATACAGACACACACTTACACCAAGTAACAAAGACATACACTGATACCAAGTCACAAAGACATACACTGATGCTCAGTAACACAGACACACACTGACACCAAGTAACAAAGACATACACTGACACCAAGTAACAAAGAATTATACTTACACCAAGTAACAAAGACATGCACTTACACCAAGTAACTCGGACATACACTGACATCAAGTAAAAAAGACAGACAATTACACCAAGTAGCAAAGACATACACTTACACCAAGTATTTTGACATCCACTGACACCAAGTAACAAAGACATGCACTGATACCCAGTAACGCAGACACATACTTACACCCAGTAAAAAAGACATACAGTGACACCAAGTCACAAAGACATACACTGATACCAAGTCACAAAGACATACACTGATGCCCAGTAACACAGACACACACTGACACCAAGTAACAAAGACATACACTGACAGCAAGTAACAAAGACATACCCTTACAGCAAGTAACAAAGACACACACTTACACCAAGTAACACAGACATACACTGACACCAAGTAACAAAGACAGACAATTACACCAAGTAACAAAGACATACACTTACACCAAGTATTTTGACATCCACTGACACCAAGTAACAAAGACATACACTGATACCAGGTAACACAGACACACACGGACACCAAGTAACAAAGACACAGACTTACACCAAGTAACACAGACACACACTTACACCAAGTAACACAGACATACACTGACACCAAGTAACAAAGACATACACTGATACCCAGTAACACAGGCACACACTGGGGGGTGGGCACATTGGCGCAGTGGTTAGCACCGCAGCCTCACAGCTCCAGGGACCCTGGTTCGATTCTGGGTCCTGCCTGTGCGGAGTTTGCAAGTTCTCCCTGTGTCTGCGTGGGTTTCCTCCCGGTGCTCCGTTTTCCTCCCACATGCCGAAGACTTGCAGGTTGATAGGTTAACTGGCCATCATAAATTGCCCCAAGTATAGGTAGGTGGTGGGGAAATATATAGGGATAGGTGGGGATGTGATAGGAATACGGGATTAGTGTAGGATTAGTGTAAATGGGTTGTTGATGGTCGGCACAGACTCGGTGGGCCGAAGGGCCTGTTTAAGTGCTGCTTCTCGAAACTAAACTAAATACTGTCAACTAGTGTCACAGACACACACTGACAACCAGTACCACAATCAAACAGACACTGACACCCAGTAACACAGAGAAACACTGATACACAGTAACAAAGACATGCACTGACACCAAGTAACACAGACACACTGACACCCTGTAAAAAAGGCATACACTGACACCAAGTCACAAAGACATACACTGATGCCCAGTAACAAATACACACACTTACACCAAGTAACACAGACATACACTGACACCAAGTAACAAAGACACACACTGACACCAAGTAACAAAGGCATACACTGATACCCAGTAACACAGACACACACTTACACCAAGTAACACAGACATACAATGACACCAAGTAACAAAGACAAGCACTGATACCCAGTAACACAGACACACACTTACACCAAGTAAAAAAGACAGACACTGATACCCAGTAACACAGACACACACACTGACACCAAGTAGCACAGACATAAACTGACACCAAGTAACAAATACATACAATGACACCCAGTAACAAAGACACACACTGACACCCAGTAACACAGACACACACTTGCACCCTGTAACACAGACACACACTGACACCAAGTAACAAAGACATACACTGACACCATATAACAAAGCCATACACTTACACCAAGTAACAAAGACACACACTGATACCCAGTAACGCAGACACACACTTACACCCAGTAAAAAAGACATACACTGAAACCAAGTCACAAAGACATACACTGATACCAAGTCAGAAATACATACACTGATGCCCAGTAACACAGACCCACACTGACACCAAGTAACAAAGACATACACTGACACCAAGTAACAAAGACGTACACTTACACCAAGTGACAAAGACAGACAATTACACCAAGTAACAAAGACATCCACTAACCCCAAGTATTTTGACATCCACTGACACCAAGTAACAAAGACATACACTGATACCAGGTAACACAGACACACACGGACACCAAGTAACAAAGACACAGACTTACACCAAGTAACACAGACACCCAGTAACACAGGCTCACACTGGCGGGGGGTGGGGGGCACATTGGCGCAGTGGTTAGCACCGCAGCCTCACAGCTCCAGGGACCCGGGTTCGATTCTGGGTACTGCCTGTGCGGAGTTTGCAAGTTCTCCCTGTGTCTGCGTGGGTTTCCTCCCGGTGCTCCGTTTTCCTCCCACATGCCGAAGACTTGCAGGTTGATAGGTTAACTGGCCATCATAAATTGCCCCAAGTATAGGTAGGTGGTGGGGAAATTTCTAGGGATAGGTGGGGATGTGATAGGAATACGGGATTAGTGTAGGATTAGTGTAAATGGGTGGTTGATGGTCGGCACAGACTCGGTGGGCCGAAGGGCCTGTTTAAGTGCTGTTTCTCGAAACTAAACTAAATACTGTCACCTAGTGTCACAGACACACACTGACACCCAGTACCACAATCAAACAGACACTGACACCCAGTAACACAGAGAAACACTGATACACAGTAACAAAGACATGCACTGACACCAAGTAACACAGACACACTGACACCCTGTAAAAAAGGCATACACTGACACCAAGTCACAAAGACATACACTGATGCCCAGTAACAAATACACACACTTACACCAAGTAACACAGACATACACTGACACCAAGTAACAAAGACACACACTGACACCAAGTAACAAAGGCATACACTGATACCCAGTAACACAGACACACACTTACACCAAGTAACACAGACATACAATGACACCAAGTAACAAAGACAAGCACTGATACCCAGTAACACAGACACACACTTACACCAAGTAAAAAAGACAGACACTGATACCCAGTAACACAGACACACACTGACACCAAGTAACAAAGACATACACTGACACCCAGTAACACAAACAAACACACTGACACCAAGTAGCACAGACATAAACTGACACCAAGTAACAAATACATACAATGACACCCAGTAACAAAGACACACACTGACACCCAGTAACACAGACACACACTTGCACCAAGTAACACAGACATACACTGATACCCAGTAACGCAGACACACACTTACACCCTGTAACACAGACACACACTGACACCAAGTAACAAAGACATACACTGACACCATATAACAAAGCCATACACTTACACCAAGTAACAAAGACACACACTGATACCCAGTAACGCAGACACACACTTACACCCAGTAAAAAAGACATACACTGAAACCAAGTCACAAAGAGATACACTGATACCAAGTCACAAATACATACACTGATGCCCAGTAACACAGACCCACACTGACACCAAGTAACAAAGACATACACTGACACCAAGTAACAAAGACGTACACTTACACCAAGTGACAAAGACAGACAATTACACCAAGTAACAAAGACATCCACTAACCCCAAGTATTTTGACATCCACTGACACCAAGTAACAAAGACATACACCAGGTAACACAGACACACACGGACACCAAGTAACAAAGACACAGACTTACACCAAGTAACACAGACACCCAGTAACACAGGCTCACACTGGCGGGGGGTGGGGGCACATTGGCGCAGTGGTTAGCACCGCAGCCTCACAGCTCCAGGGACCCGGGTTCGATTCTGGGTACTGCCTCTGCGGAGTTTGCAAGTTCTCCCTGTGTCTGCGTGGGTTTCCTCCCGGTGCTCCGTTTTCCTCCCACATGCCGAAGACTTGCAGGTTGATAGGTTAACTGGCCATCATAAATTGCCCCAAGTATAGGTAGGTGGTGGGGAAATATATAGGGATAGGTGGGGATGTGATAGGAATACGGGATTAGTGTAGGATTAGTGTAAATGGGTGGTTGATGGTCGGCACAGACTCGGTGGGCCGAAGGGCCTGTTTAAGTGCTGTTTCTCGAAACTAAACTAAATACTGTCAACTAGTGTCACAGACACACACTGACACCCAGTACCACAATCAAACAGACACTGACACCCAGTAACACAGAGAAACACTGATACACAGTAACAAAGACATGCACTGACACCAAGTAACACAGACACACTGACACCCGGTAAAAAAGGCATACACTGACACCAAGTCACAAAGACATACACTGATGCCCAGTAACAAATACACACACTTACACCAAGTAACACAGACATACACTGACACCAAGTAACAAAGACACACACTGACACCAAGTAACAAAGGCATACACTGATACCCAGTAACACAGACACACACTTACACCAAGTAACACAGACATACAATGACACCAAGTAACAAAGACAAGCACTGATACCCAGTAACACAGACACACACTTACACCAAGTAAAAAAGACAGACACTGATACCCAGTAACACAGACACACACTGACACCAAGTAACAAAGACATACACTGACACCCAGTAACACAAACAAACACACTGACACCAAGTAACACAGACATAAACTGACACCAAGTAACAAATACATACAATGACACCCAGTAACAAAGACACACACTGACACCCAGTAACACAGACACACACTTGCACCAAGTAACACAGACATACACTGATACCCAGTAACGCAGACACACACTTACACCCTGTAACACAGACACACACTGACACCAAGTAACAAAGACATACACTGACACCATATAACAAAGCCATACACTTACACCAAGTAACAAAGACACACACTGATACCCAGTAACGCAGACACACACTTACACCCAGTAAAAAAGACATACACTGAAACCAAGTCACAAAGACATACACTGATACCAAGTCACAAATACATACACTGATGCCCAGTAACACAGACCCACACTGACACCAAGTAACAAAGACATACACTGACACCAAGTAACAAAGACGTACACTTACACCAAGTGACAAAGACAGACAATTACACCAAGTAACAAAGACATCCACTAACCCCAAGTATTTTGACATCCACTGACACCAAGTAACAAAGACATACACTGATACCAGGTAACACAGACACATACGGACACCAAGTAACAAAGACACAGACTTACACCAAGTAACACAGACACCCAGTAACACAGGCTCACACTGGCGGGGGGTGGGGGGCACATTGGCGCAGTGGTTAGCACCGCAGCCTCACAGCTCCAGGGACCCGGGTTCGATTCTGGGTACTGCCTGTGCGGAGTTTGCAAGTTCTCCCTGTGTCTGCGTGGGTTTCCTCCCGGTGCTCCGGTTTCCTCCCACATGCCAAAGACTTGCAGGTTGATAGGTTAATTGGCCATCATAAATTGCCAAAAGTGTAGGTAGGTGGTAGGGAAATATATAGGGATAGGTGGGGATTTGATAGGAATACGGGATTAGTGTAGGATTAGTGTAAATGGGTGGTTGATGGTCGGCACAGACTCGGTGGGCCGAAGGGCCTGTTGAAGTGCTGTTTATCGAAACTAAACTATATACTGACACCTAGTGTCACAGACACACACTGACACCCAGTACCACAAACAAACACACACTGACACCCAGTAACACAGAGAAACACTGATACACAGTAACAAAGGCATACACTGACACCAAGTAACACAGACACACACTGACACCCTGTAAAGAAGACATACACTGACACCAAGTCACAAAGACATACACTGATACCAAGTCACAAAGACATACACTGATGCCCATTGACAAAGACACACACTTACACCAAGTAACACAGACATACACTGACACCAAGTAACGCAGACACACACTTACACCCGGTAACACAGACAGACACTGACACCAAGTAGCAAAGACATACACTGACACCATGTAACAAAGACATACACTCACACCAAGTAACAAAGACACATGCTGACACCAAGTAACAAAGACAGACAATTACACCAAGTAACAAAGACATACACTTACACCAAGTATTTTGACATCCACTGACACCAAGTAACAAAGACATACACTGATACCCAGTAACGCAGAAACACACTTACACCCAGTAAATAAGACATACACTGACACCAAGTCACAAAGACATGCACTGATACCAAGTCACAAAGACATACACTGATACCAAGTCACAAAGACATACACTAATACCAAGTCACAAAGACAGACACTGATGCCCTTTAACAAAGACACACACTTAAACCAAGCAACACAGACATACACTGACACCAAGTAACAAAGACATACACTTAAACCAAGTAACAAAGACATACACTTACACCAAGAATTTTGACATACACTGACACCAAGTAACAAAGACATACACTGATACCCAGTAACGCAGACACATACTTACACCCAGTAAAAAAGACATACACTGACACCAAGTCACAAAGACATGCACTGATACCAAGTCACAAAGACATACACTGATGCCCAGTAACACAGACACACACTGACACCAAGTAACAAAGACATACACTGACACCAAGTAACAAAGACATACCCTTACACCACCTAACAAAGACACACACTTACACCAAGTAACACAGACATACACTTACACCACGTATTTTGACATCCACTGACACCAAGTAACAAAGACATACACTGATACCAGGTAACACAGAAACACACGGACACCAAGTAACAAAGACACAGACTTACACCAAGTAACACAGACACACACTTACACCAAGTAACACAGACATACACTGACACCAAGTAACAAAGTCATACACTGATACCCAGTAACACAGGCACACACTTACACCAAGTAAAAAAGACATATACTGATACCAAGTCACAAAGACATACACTGATGCCCAGTAACAAATACACACACTTACACCAAGTAACACAGACATCCACTGACACCAAGTAACAAAGACAGACATACACTGACACCAAATAACAAAGACATACACTGACACCAAGTATTTTGACACACACTGACACCAAGTAACAAAGGCATACACTGATACCCAGTAACACAGACACACACTTACACCAAGTAACACAGACATACAATGACACCAAGTAACACAGACATACACTGACACCAAGTAACAAAGACATACCCTTACACCACCTAACAAAGACACACACTTACACCAAGTAACACAGACATACACTGACACCAAGTAACAAAGACAGACAATTACACCAAGTAACAAAGACATACACTTATACCAAGTATTTTGACATCAACTGACACCAAGTAACAAAGACATACACTGATACCAGGTAACACAGAAACACACGGACACCAAGTAACAAAGACACAGACTTACACCAAGTAACACAGACACACACTTACACCAAGTAACACAGACATACACTGACACCAAGTAACAAAGACATACACTGATACCCAGTAACACAGGCACACACTTACACCAAGTAAAAAAGACATATACTGATACCAAGTCACAAAGACATACACTGATGCCCAGTAACAAATACACACACTTACACCAAGTAACACAGACATCCACTGACACCAAGTAACAAAGACAGACAATGACACCAAATAACAAAGACATACACTGACACCAAGTATTTTGACACACACTGACACCAAGTAATAAAGGCATACACTGATACCCAGTAACACAGACACACACTTACACCAAGTAACACAGACATACAATGACACCAAGTAACAAAGACAAGCACTGATACCCAGCAACACAGACACACACTTACACCAAGTAAAAAAGACAGACACTGATACCCAGTAACACAGACACACACTTACACCAAGTAACAAATACATACACTGACACCCAGTAACACAAACAAACACACTGACACCAAGTAACACAGACATACAATGACACCAAGTAACAAAGACAAGCACTGATACCCAGTAACACAGACACACACTTACACCAAGTAAAAAAGACAGACACTGATACCCAGTAACACAGACACACACTTACACCCAGTATAAAAGACATACACTGAAACCAAGTCACAAAGACATACACTGATACCAAGTCACAAATACATACACTGATGCCCAGTAACACAGACCCACACTGACACCAAGTAACAAAGACATACACTGACACCAAGTAACAAAGACGTACACTTACACCAAGTAACAAAGACACACACTTACACCAAATAACACAGACATACACTGACACCAAGTGACAAAAACAGACAATTACACCAAGTAACAAAGACATCCACTAACCCCAAGTATTTTGACATCCACTGACACCAAGTAACAAAGACATACACTGACACCAAGTAACACAGACACACACTGACACCCTGTAAAGAAGACATACATTGACACCAAGTCACAAAGACATACACTGATACCAAGTCACAAAGACATACACTGATGCCCATTGACAAAGACACACACTTGCACCAAGTAACACAGACATACAATGACACCAAGTAACGCAGACACACACGTACACCCAGTAACACAGACAGACACTGACACCAAGTAACAAAGACATACACTGACACCAAGTAACAAAGACATACACTCACACCAAGTAACAAAGACACATGCTGACACCAAGTAACAAAGACATACACTCACACCAAGTAACAAAGACATACACTTACACCAAGTATTTTGACATCCACTGACACCAAGTAACAAAGACATACACTGATACCCAGTAACGCAGACACACACTTACACCCAGTAAATAAGACATACACTGACAGCAAGTCACAAAGACATGCACTGATACCAAGTCACAAAGACATACACTGATGCCCAGTAACACAGACACACACTGACACCAAGTAACAAAGACATACACTGACACCAAGTAACAAAGACATACACTTACACCAGGAAACAAAGACACACACTTAGACCAAGTAACACAGACATACACTGACACCAAGTAACAAAGACAGACAATTACACCAAGTAACAAAGACATCCACTTACACCAATTATTTTGACATCCACTGACACCAAGTAACATAGACATACACTAAAAGCAGGTAACACAGACACACACGGACACCAAGTAACAAAGACACAGACTTACACCAAGTAACACAGACACACACTGACACCCAGTAACACAGACACACACTTACACCAAGTAACACAGACATACACTGACACCAAGTAACAGAGACATACACTGATACCCAGTAACACAGGCACACACTGGGGGGTGGGCACATTGGCGCAGTGGTTAGCACCGCAGCCTCACAGCTCCAGGGAACCGGGTTCGATTCTGTGTCCTGCCTGTGCGGAGTTTGCAAGTTCTCCCTGTGTCTGCGTGGGTTTCCTCCCGGTGCTCCGGTTTCCTCCCACATGCCAAAGACTTGCAGGTTGATAGGTTAATTGGCCATCATAAATTGCCCCTAGTATAGGTACTTGGTAGGGAAATATATAGGGATAGGTGGGGATGTGATAGGAATACGGGATCAGTGTAGGATTAGTATAAATGGGTGGTTGATGGTCGGCACAGACTCAGTGGGCCGAAGGGCCTATTTAAGTGCTGTATCTCCAAACTAAACTAAATACTGACACCTAGTGTCACAGACACACACTGACACCCAGTAACACAAACAAACACACATTGACACACAGTAACATAGAGAAACACTGATACACAGTAACAAAGACATACACTGACATCAAGTAACACAGACACACACTGACACCCAGTAAAAAGACATACACTGACACCAAGTCACAAAGACATACACTAATACCAAGTCACAAAGACATACACTGATGCCCAGTAAAAAAGACACACACTTACACCAAGTAACAAAGACAGACAATTACACCAAGTAACAAAGACATACATTGACACCAAGTATTTTGACATCCACTGACACCAAGTAACAAAGACATACACTGATACCCAGTAACGCAGACACACACTTACACCCAGTAAAAAAGACATACACTGATACCAAGTCACAAAGACATGCACTGATACCAAGTCACAAAGACATACACTGATGCCCAGTAACACAGACACACACTGACACCAAGTAACAAAGACATACACTTACACCAGGTAACAAAGACACACACTTACACCAAGTAACACAGACATACACTGACACCAAGTAACAAAGACAGACAATTACACCAAGTAACAAAGACATCCACTTACACCAATTATTTTGACATCCACTGACACCAAGTAACAAAGACATACACTGATACCAGGTAACACAGACACACACTGACACCCAGTAATACAGACACACACTTACACCAAGTAACACAGACATACACTGACACCAAGTAACAGAGACATACACTGATACCCAGTAACACAGGCACACACTGGGGGGTGTGCACATTGGCGCAGTGGTTAGCACCGCAGCCTCACAGCTCCAGGGAACCGGGTTCTATTCTGTGTCCTGCCTGTGCGGAGTTTGCAAGTTCTCCCTGTGTCTGCGTGGGTTTCCTCCCGGTGCTCCGGTTTCCTCCCACATGCCAAAGACTTGCAGGTTGATAGGTTAATTGGCCATCATAAATTGCCCCTAGTATAGGTGCTTGGTAGGGAAATATATAGGGATAGGTGGGGATGTGATAGGAATACGGGATCAGTGTAGGATTAGTATAAATGTGTGGTTGATGGTCGGCACAGACTCAGTGGGCCGTAGGGCCTATTTAAGTGCTGTATCTCCAAACTAAACTAAATACTGACACCTAGAGTCACAGACACACACTGACACCCAGTAACACAAACAAACACACATTGACACACAGTAACAGAGAGAAACACTGATACACAGTAACAAAGACATACACTGACACCAAGTAACACAGACACACACTGACACCCAGTAAAAAGACATACACTGACACCAAGACACAAAGACATACACTAATACCAAGTCACAAAGACATACACTGATGCCCAGTAACAAAGACACACACTTACACCAAGTAACAAAGACAGACAATTACACCAAGTAACAAAGACATACACTGACACCAAGTATTTTGACATCCACTGACACCAAGTAACAAAGACATACACTGATACGCAGTAACGCAGACACACACTTACACCCAGTAAAAAAGACATACACTGACACCAAGTCACAAAGACATGCACTGATACCAAGTCACAAATACATACACTGATGCCCAGTAACACAGACACACACTGACACCAAGTAACAAAGACATACACTGACACCAAGTAACAAAGACATACACTTACACCAAGTAACACAGACATACACTGACACCAAGTAACAAAGACAGACAATTACACCAAGTAACAAAGACATCCACTTACACCAAGTATTTTGACATCCACTGACACCAAGTAACAAAGACATACACTAAAAGCAGGTAACACAGACACACACGGACACCAAGTAACAAAGACACAGACTTACACCAAGTAACACAGACACACACTGACACCCAGTAACACAGACACACACTTACACCAAGTAACACAGACATACACTGACACCAAGTAACAGAGACATACATTGATACCCTGTAACACAGGCACACATTGGGGGGTGGGCACATTGGCGCAGTGGTTAGCACCGCAGCCTCACAGCTCCAGGGAACCGGGTTCGATTCTGGGTCCTGCCTGTGCGGAGTTTGCAATTTCTCCCTGTGTCTGCGTGGGTTTCCTCCCGGTGCTCCGGTTTCCTCCCACATGCCAAAGACTTGCAGGTTGATAGGTTAATTGGCCATCATAAATTGCCCCTAGTATAGATAGGTGGTAGGGAAATATATAGGGATAGGTGGGGATGTGATAGGAATACGGGAGTAGTGTAGGATTAGTATAAACGGGTTGTTGATGGTCGGCACAGACTCGGTGGGCCGAAGGGCCTGTTTAAGTGCTGTATCTCTAAACTAAACTACATACTGACACCTAGTGTCACAGACACACACTGACACCCAGTAACACAAACAAACACACACTGACACCCAGTAACACAGAGAAACACTGATACACAGTAACAAAGACATACACTGACACGAAGTAACACAGACACACACTGACACCCAGTAAAAAAGACATACACTAATACCAAGTCACAAAGACATACACTGATGCCCAGTAACAAAGACACACACTTACACCTAGCAACACAGACATACACTGACACCAAGTAACAAAGACAGACAATTACACCAAGTAACAAAGACATACACTTACACCAAGTATTTTGACATCCACTGACACCAAGTAACAAAGACATACACTTACACCAGGAAACAAAGACACACACTTACACCAAGTAACACAGACATACACTGACACCAAGTAACAAAGACAGACAATTACACCAAGTAACAAAGACATCCACTTACACCAAGTATTTTGACATCCACTGACACCAAGTAACAAAGACATACACTGATACCAGGTAACACAGACACACACGGACACCAAGTAACAAAGACACAGACTTACACCAAGTAACACAGACACACACTTACACCAGGTAACAAAGACACACACTTACACCACGTAACACAGACGTACACTGACACCAAGTAACAGAGACATACACTGATACCCAGTAACACAGGCACACACTGGGGGGTGTGCACATTGGCGCAGTGGTTAGCACCGCAGCCTCACAGCTCCAGGGAACCGGGTTCTATTCTGTGTCCTGCCTGTGCGGAGTTTGCAAGTTCTCCCTGTGTCTGCGTGGGTTTCCTCCCGGTGCTCCGGTTTCCTCCCACATGCCAAAGACTTGCAGGTTGATAGGTTAATTGGCCATCATAAATTGCCCCTAGTATAGGTGCTTGGTAGGGAAATATATAGGGATAGGTGGGGATGTGATAGGAATACGGGATCAGTGTAGGATTAGTATAAATGTGTGGTTGATGGTCGGCACAGACTCAGTGGGCCGTAGGGCCTATTTAAGTGCTGTATCTCCAAACTAAACTAAATACTGACACCTAGAGTCACAGACACACACTGACACCCAGTAACACAAACAAACACACATTGACACACAGTAACAGAGAGAAACACTGATACACAGTAACAAAGACATACACTGACACCAAGTAACACAGACACACACTGACACCCAGTAAAAAGACATACACTGACACCAAGTCACAAAGACATACACTAATACCAAGTCACAAAGACATACACTGATGCCCAGTAACAAAGACACACACTTACACCAAGTAACAAAGACAGACAATTACACCAAGTAACAAAGACATACACTGACACCAAGTATTTTGACATCCACTGACACCAAGTAACAAAGACATACACTGATACGCAGTAACGCAGACACACACTTACACCCAGTAAAAAAGACATACACTGACACCAAGTCACAAAGACATGCACTGATACCAAGTCACAAATACATACACTGATGCCCAGTAACACAGACACACACTGACACCAAGTAACAAAGACATACACTGACACCAAGTAACAAAGACATACACTTACACCAGGTAACAAAGACACACACTTACACCAAGTAACACAGACATACACTGACACCAAGTAACAAAGACAGACAATTACACCAAGTAACAAAGACATCCACTTACACCAAGTATTTTGACATCCACTGACACCAAGTAACAAAGACATACACTAAAAGCAGGTAACACAGACACACACGGACACCAAGTAACAAAGACACAGACTTACACCAAGTAACACAGACACACACTGACACCCAGTAACACAGACACACACTTACACCAAGTAACACAGACATACACTGACACCAAGTAACAGAGACATACATTGATACCCTGTAACACAGGCACACACTGGGGGGTGGGCACATTGGCGCAGTGGTTAGCACCGCAGCCTCACAGCTCCAGGGAACCGGGTTCGATTCTGGGTCCTGCCTGTGCGGAGTTTGCAATTTCTCCCTGTGTCTGCGTGGGTTTCCTCCCGGTGCTCCGGTTTCCTCCCACATGCCAAAGACTTGCAGGTTGATAGGTTAATTGGCCATCATAAATTGCCCCTAGTATAGATAGGTGGTAGGGAAATATATAGGGATAGGTGGGGATGTGATAGGAATACGGGAGTAGTGTAGGATTAGTATAAACGGGTTGTTGATGGTCGGCACAGACTCGGTGGGCCGAAGGGCCTGTTTAAGTGCTGTATCTCTAAATTAAACTACATACTGACACCTAGTGTCACAGACACACACTGACACCCAGTAACACAAACAAACACACACTGACACCCAGTAACACAGAGAAACACTGATACACAGTAACAAAGACATACACTGACACCAAGTAACACAGACACACACTGACACCCAGTAAAAAAGACATACACTAATACCAAGTCACAAAGACATACACTGATGCCCAGTAACAAAGACACACACTTACACCTAGCAACACAGACATACACTGACACCAAGTAACAAAGACAGACAATTACACCAAGTAACAAAGACATACACTTACACCAAGTATTTTGACATCCACTGACGCCAAGTAACAAAGACATACACTTACACCAGGAAACAAAAACACACACTTACACCAAGTAACACAGACATACACTGACACCAAGTAACAAAGACAGACAATTACGCCAAGTAACAAAGACATCCACTTACACCAAGTATTTTGACATCCACTGACACCAAGTAACAAAGACATACACTGATACCAGGTAACACAGACACACACGGACACCAAGTAACAAAGACACAGACTTACACCAAGTAACACAGACACACACTGACACCCAGTAACACAGACACACACTTACACCAAGTAACACAGACATACACTGACACCAAGTAACAGAGACATACACTGATACCCAGTAACACAGGCACACACTGGGGGGTGGGCACATTGGCGCAGTGTTTAGCACCGCAGCCTCACAGCTCCAGGGAACCGCGTTCGATTCTGGGTCCTGCCTGTGCGGAGTTTGCAATTTCTCCCTGTGTCTGCGTGGGTTTCCTCCCGGTGCTCCGGTTTCCTCCCACATGCCAAAGACTTGCAGGTTGATAGGTTAATTGGCCATCATAAATTGCCCCTAGTATAGGTAGGTGGTAGGGAAATATATAGGGATAGGTGGGGATGTGATAGGAATACGGGAGTAGTGTAGGATTAGTATAAGCGGGTTGTTGATGGTCGGCACAGACTCGGTGGGCCGAAGGGCCTGTTTAAGTGCTGTATCTCTAAACTAAACTACATACTGACACCTAGTGTCACAGACACACACTGACACCCAGTAACACAAACAAACACACACTGACACCAGTAACACAGAGAACCACTGATACACAGTAACAAAGACATACACTGACACCAAGTCACAAAGACATACACTGATGCCCAAGAACAAAGACACACACTTACACCAAGTAACAAAGACAGACAATTACACCAAGTAACAAAGACATACACTGACACCAAGTATTTTGACATCCACTGACACCAAGTAACAAAGACATACACTGATACCCAGTAACGCAGACACACACTTACACCCAGTAAAAAAGACATACACTGACACCAAGTCACAAAGACATGCACTGATCCCAAGTCACAAAGACATACACTGATGCCCAGTAACACAGACACACACTGACACCAAGTAACAAAGACATACACTGACACCAAGTAACAAAGACATACACTTACACCAGGTAACAAAGACACACACTTACACCAAGTAACACAGACAAACACTGACACCAAGTAACAGAGACATACACTGATACCCAGTCACAAAGACATGCACTGATACCAAGTCACAAAGACATACACTTACACCAGGTAACAAAGACACACACTTACACCAAGTAACACAGACATACACTGACACCAAGTAACAGAGACATACATTGATACCCAGTAACACAGGCACACACTGGGGGGTGGGCACATTGGCGCAGTGGTTAGCACCGCAGCCTCACAGCTCCAGGGAACCGGGTTCGATTCTGGGTCCTGCCTGTGCGGAGTTTGCAAGTTCTCCCTGTGTCTGCGTGGGTTTCCTCCCGGTGCTCCGGTTTCCTCCCACATGCCAAAGACTTGCAGGTTGATAGGTTAATTGGCCATCTTAAATTGCCCCTAGTATAGGTACGTGGTAGGGAAATATATAGGGATAGGTGGGGATGTGATAGGAATACGGGATCAGTGTAGGATTAGTATAAATGGGTGGTTGTTGATCGGCACAGACTCAGTGGGCCGAAGGGCCTATTTAAGTGCTGTATCTCCAAACAAAACTAAATACTGACACCTAGTGTCACAGACACACACTGACACCCAGCAACACAAACAAACACACACTGAGACCCAGTAACAGAGAGAAACACTGATACACAGTAACAAAGACATACACTGACACCAAGTAACACAGACATACACTGACACCAAGTAACAGAGACATACACTGATACCCAGTAACACAGGCACACACTGGGGGGTGGGCACATTGGCGCAGTGTTTAGCACCGCAGCCTCACAGCTCCAGGGAACCGCGTTCGATTCTGGGTCCTGCCTGTGCGGAGTTTGCAATTTCTCCCTGTGTCTGCGTGGGTTTCCTCCCGGTGCTCCGGTTTCCTCCCACATGCCAAAGACTTGCAGGTTGATAGGTTAATTGGCCATCATAAATTGCCCCTAGTATAGGTAGGTGGTAGGGAAATATATAGGGATAGGTGGGGATGTGATAGGAATACGGGAGTAGTGTAGGATTAGTATAAGCGGGTTGTTGATGGTCGGCACAGACTCGGTGGGCCGAAGGGCCTGTTTAAGTGCTGTATCTCTAAACTAAACTACATACTGACACCTAGTGTCACAGACACACACTGACACCCAGTAACACAAACAAACACACACTGACACCAGTAACACAGAGAACCACTGATACACAGTAACAAAGACATACACTGACACCAAGTCACAAAGACATACACTGATGCCCAAGAACAAAGACACACACTTACACCAAGTAACAAAGACAGACAATTACACCAAGTAACAAAGACATACACTGACACCAAGTATTTTGACATCCACTGACACCAAGTAACAAAGACATACACTGATACCCAGTAACGCAGACAAACACTTACACCCAGTAAAAAAGACATACACTGACACCAAGTCACAAAGACATGCACTGATCCCAAGTCACAAAGACATACACTGATGCCCAGTAACACAGACACACACTGACACCAAGTAACAAAGACATACACTGACACCAAGTAACAAAGACATACACTTACACCAGGTAACAAAGACACACACTTACACCAAGTAACACAGACAAACACTGACACCAAGTAACAGAGACATACACTGATACCCAGTCACAAAGACATGCACTGATACCAAGTCACAAAGACATACACTTACACCAGGTAACAAAGACACACACTTACACCAAGTAACACAGACATACACTGACACCAAGTAACAGAGACATACATTGATACCCAGTAACACAGGCACACACTGGGGGGTGGGCACATTGGCGCAGTGGTTAGCACCGCAGCCTCACAGCTCCAGGGAACCGGGTTCGATTCTGGGTCCTGCCTGTGCGGAGTTTGCAAGTTCTCCCTGTGTCTGCGTGGGTTTCCTCCCGGTGCTCCGGTTTCCTCCCACATGCCAAAGACTTGCAGGTTGATAGGTTAATTGGCCATCATAAATTGCCCCTAGTATAGGTACGTGGTAGGGAAATATATAGGGATAGGTGGGGATGTGATAGGAATACGGGATCAGTGTAGGATTAGTATAAATGGGTGGTTGTTGATCGGCACAGACTCAGTGGGCCGAAGGGCCTATTTAAGTGCTGTATCTCCAAACAAAACTAAATACTGACACCTAGTGTCACAGACACACACTGACACCCAGCAACACAAACAAACACACACTGAGACCCAGTAACAGAGAGAAACACTGATACACAGTAACAAAGACATACACTGACACCAAGTCACAAAGACATACACTAATACCAAGTCACAAAGACATACACTGATGCCCAGTAACAAAGACACGCACTTACACCTAGTAACACAGACATACACTGACACCAAGTAACAAAGACAGACAATTACATCAAGTAACAAAGACATACACTTACACCAAGTATTTTGACATCCACTGACACACAGTAAAAAAGACATACACTGACACCAAGTCACAAAGACATTCACTGATACCAAGTCACAAAGACATACACTGATGCCCAGTAACAAAGAAACACACTTACACCGAGGAACACAGACATACACTGACACCAAGTAACAAAGACTGACAATTACATCAAGTAACAAAGACATACACTTACACCAAGTATTTTGACATCCACTGACACCCAGTAAAAAAGACATACACTGACACCAAGTCACAAAGACATTCACTGATACCAAGTCACAAAGACATACACTGATGCCCAGTAACAAAGAAACACACTTACACCGAGGAACACAGACATACACTGACACCAAGTAACAAAGACTGACAATTACATCAAGTAACAAAGACATACACTTACACCAAGTATTTTGACATCCACTGACACCCAGTAAAAAAGACATACACTGACACCAAGTCACAAAGACAAGCACTGATACCAAGTCACAAAGACATACACTGATGCCCAGTAATACTGACACACACTGACACCAAGCAACAAAGACATACACTGACACCAAGTAACAAAGACATGCACTTACACCAGGTAACAAAGACACACACTTACACCAAGTAACACAGACATACACTGACACCAAGTCACAAAGACATACACTAATACCAAGTCACAAAGACATACACTGATGCCCAGGAACAAAGACACACACTTACACCTAGTAACACAGACATACACTGACACCAAGTAACAAAGACAGACAATTACACCAAGTAACAAAGACATACACTTACACCAAGTATTTTGACATCCACTGACACCAAGTAACAAAGACATACACTTACACCAGGTAAAAAAGACACACACTTACACCAAGTAACACAGACATACACTGACACCAAGTAACAAAGACAGTCAATTACACCAAGTAACAAAGACATCCACTTACACCAAGTATTTTGACATCCACTGACATCAAGTAACAAAGACATACACTGACACCAGGTAACACAGACACACACGGACACCAAGTAACAAAGACACAGACTTACACCAAGTAACACAGACACACACTGACACCCAGTAACACAGACACACACTTACATCAAGTAACACAGACATACACTGACACCAAGTAACAGAGACATACACTGATACCCAGTAACACAGGCACACACTGGGGGGTGGGCTCATTGTCGCAGTGGTTAGCACCGCAGCCTCACAGCTCCAGGGAACCGGGTTCGATTCTGGGTCGTGCCTGTGCGGAGTTTGCAAGTTCTCCCTGTGTCTGCGTGGGTTTCCTCCCGTTGCTCCGGTTTCCTCCCACATGCCAAAGACTTGCAGGTTGATAGGTTAATTGGCCATCATAAATTGCCCCTAGTATAGGTACGTGGTAGGGAAATATATAGGGATAGGTGGGGATGTGATAGGAATACGGGAGTAGTGTAGGATTAGTATAAACGGGTTGTTGATGGTCGGCACAGACTCGGTGGGCCGAAGGGCCTGTTTAAGTGCTGTATCTCTAAACTAAACTACATACTGACACCTAGTGTCACAGACACACACTGACACCCAGTAACACAAACAAACACACACTGACACCCAGTAACACAGAGAAACACTGATACACAGTAACAAAGACATACAGTGACACCAAGTAACACAGACACACACTGACACCCAGTAAAAAAGACATACACTGACACCAAGTCACAAAGACATACACTAATACCAAGTCACAAAGACATACTCTGATGCCCAGTAACAAAGACACACACTTACACCTAGCAACACAGACATACTCTGACACCAAGTATCAAAGACATACACTTACACCAAGTATTTTGACATCCACTGACAGCAAGTAACAAAGACATACACTTACACCAGGTAACAAAGACACACACTTACACCAAGTAACACAGACATACACTGACACCAAGTAACAAAGACAGACAATTACACCAAGTAACAAAGACATCCACTTACACCAAGTATTTTGACATCCACTGACGCCAAGTAACAAAGACATACACTGATACCAGGTAACACAGACACACACGGAGACCAAGTAACAAAGACACAGACTTACACCAAGTAACACAGACACACACTGACACCCAGTAACACAGACACACACTTACACCAAGTAACACAGACATACACTGACACCAAGTAACAGAGACATACACTGATACCCAGTAACACAGGCACACACTGGGGGGTGGGCACATTGGCGCAGTGTTTAGCACCGCAGCCTCACAGCTCCAGGGAACCGGGTTCGATTCTGGGTCCTGCCTGTGCGGAGTTTGCAATTTCTCCCTGTGTCTGCGTGGGTTTCCTCCCGGTGCTCCGGTTTCCTCCCACATGCCAAAGACTTGCAGGTTGATAGGTTAATTGGCCATCATAAATTGCCCCTAGTATAGGTAGGTGGTAGGGAAATATATAGATATAGGTGGGGATGTGATAGGAATACGGGATCAGTGCAGGATTAGTATAAATGGGTGGTTGATGGTCGGCACAGACTCAGTGGGCCGAAGGGCCTATTTAAGTGCTGTATCTCCAAACTAAACAAAATACTGACACCTAGTGTCACAGACACACACTGACACCCAGTAACACAAACAAACACACACTGACACCCAGTAACAGAGAGAAACACTGATACACAGTAACAAAGACACACACTTACACCTAGTAACACAGACATACACTGACACCAAGTAACAAAGGCAGACAATTACACCAAGTAACAAAGACATACACTTACAACAAGTATTTTGACATCCACTGACACCAAGTAACAAAGACATACACTGATACCCAGTAACGCAGACACACACTTACACCCAGTAAAAAAGACATACACTGACACCAAGTCACAAAGACATGCACTGATCCCAAGTCACAAAGACATACACTGATGCCCAGTAACACAGACACACACTGACACCAAGTAACAAAGACATACACTGACACCAAGTAACAAAGACATACACTTACACCAGGTAACAAAGACACACACTTACACCAAGTAACACAGACATACACTGACACCAAGTAACAGAGACATACACTGATACCCAGTAACACAGGCACACACTGGGGGGTGGGCACATTGGCGCAGTGATTAGCACCGCAGCCTCACAGCTCCAGGGAACCGGGTTCGATTCTGGGTCCTGCCTGTGCGGAGTTTGCAAGTTCTCCCTGTGTCTGCGTGGGCTTCCTCCCGGTGCTCCGGTTTCCTCCCACATGCCAAAGACTTGCAGGTTGATAGGTTAATTGGCCATCATAAATTGCCCCTAGTATAGGTACGTGGTAGGGAAATATATAGGGATAGGTGGGGATGTGATAGGAATACGGGATCAGTGTAGGATTAGTATAAATGGGTGGTTAATGGTCGGCACAGACACAGTGGGCCGAAGGGCCTATATAAGTGCTGTATTTCCAAACTAATCTAATTACTGGCAGCTAGTGTCACAGACACACACTGACACCCAGTAACACAAACAAACACACACTGACACCCAGTAACAGAGAGAAACACTGATACACAGTAACAAAGACATACACTGACACCAAGTAACACAGACACACACAGACACCCAGTAAAAAAGACATACACTGACACCAAGTCACAAAGACATACACTAATGCCAAGTCACAAAGACATACACTGATGCCCAGTAACAAAGACACACACTGACACCTAGTAACACAGACATACACTGACACCAAGTAACAAAGACAGACAATTACACCCAGTAACAAAGACATACACTGATACCCAGTAACGCAGACACACACTTACACCCAGTAAACAAGACATACACTGACACCAAGTCACAAAGACATGCACTGATCCCAAGTCACAAAGACATACACTGATGCCCAGTAACACAGACACACACTGCCACCAAGTAACAAAGACATACACTGACACCAAGTAACAAAGACATGCACTTACACCAGGTAACAAAGACACACACTTACACCAAGTAAAAAAGACATACGCTGACACCAAGTCACAAAGACATACACTAATACCAAGTCACAAAGACATACACTGATGCCCAGTAACAAAGACACACACTTACACCAAGTAACACAGACATACACTGACACCAAGTAACAAAGACAGACAATTACACCAAGTAACAAAGACATACACTGATACCCAGTAACGCAGACACACACTTACACCCAGTAAACAAGACATACACTGACACCAAGTCACAAAGACATGCACTGACACCAAGTAACAAAGACAGACAATTACACCAAGTAACAAAGACATAAATTTACACCAAGTATTTTGACATCCACTGACACCAAGTAACAAAGACAAACACTGATACCCAGAAACGCAGACACACACTTACACCCAGTAAAAAAGACATGCACTGACGCCAAGTCACAAAGACATGCACTAATACCAAGTCACAAAGACATACACTGATGCCCAGTAACACAGACACATACTGACACCAAGTAACAAAGACATACACTGACACCAAGTAACAAAGACATGCACTTACACCAGGTAACAAAGACACACACTTACACCAAGTAAAAAAGACATACACTGACACCAAGTCACAAAGACATAAACTAATACCAAGTCACAAAGACATACACTGATGCCCAGTAACAAAGACACACACTTACACCTAGTAACACAGACATACACTGACACCAAGTAACAAAGACAGACAATTACACCAAGTAACAAAGACATACACTGATACCCAGTAAAGCAGACACACACTTACACCCAGTAAACAAGACATACACTGACACCAAGTCACAAAGACATGCACTGATCCCAAGTCACAAAGACATACACTGATGCCCAGTAACACAGACACACACTGACACCAAGTAACAAAGACATACACTGACACCAAGTAACAAAGACATACACTTACACCAGGTAACAAAGACACACACTTACACCAAGTAACACAGACATACACTGACACCAAGTAACAGAGACATACACTGATACCCAGTAACACAGGCACACACTGGGGGGTGGGCACATTGGCGCAGTGATTAGCACCGCAGCCTCACAGCTCCAGGGAACCGGGTACGATTCTGGGTCATGCCTGTGCGGAGTTTGCAAGTTCTCCCTGTGTCTGCGTGGGTTTCCTCCCGGTGCTCCGGTTTCCTCCCACATGCCAAAGACTTGCAGGTTGATAGGTTAATTGGCCATCATAAATTGCCCCTAGTATAGGTACGTGGTAGGGAAATATATAGGGATAGGTGGGGATGTGATAGGAATACGGGATCAGTGTAGGATTAGTATAAATGGGTGGTTGATGGTCGGCACAGACTCAGTGGGCCGAAGGGCCTATTTAAGTGCTGTATCTCCAAACAAAACTAAATACTGGCAGCTAGTGTCACAGACACGCACTGACACCCAGTAACACAAACAAACACACACTGAGACCAAGTAACAGAGAGAAACACAGATACACAGTAACAAAGACATACACTGACACCAAGTAACACAGACACACACTGACACCCAGTAAAAAAGACATACACTGACACCAAGTCACAAAGACATACACTAATACCAAGTCACAAAGACATACACTGATGCCCAGTAACAAAGACACACACTTGCACCTAGTAACACAGACATACACTGACACCAAGTAACAAAGACAGACAATTACACCAAGTAACAAAGACATACACTTACACCAAGTATTTTGACATCCACTGACACCAGGTAACAGAGACATACATTGATACCCAGTAACGCAGACACACACTTACACCCAGTAAAAAAGACATACACTGACACCAAGTCACAAAGACAAGCACTGATACCAAGTCACAAAGACATACACTGATGCCCAGTCATACTGACACACACTGACACCAAGCAACAAAGACATACACTGACACCAAGTAACAAAGACATGCACTTAAACCAGGAAACAAAGACACACACTTACACCAAGTAACACAGACATACACTGACACCAAGTCACAAAGACATACACTAATACCAAGTCACAAAGACATACACTGATGCCCAGGAACAAAGACACACACTTACACCTAGTAACACAGACACACACGGACACCAAGTAACAAAGACACAGACTTACACCAAGTAACACAGACACACACTGACACCCAGTAACACAGACATACACTGATACCCAGTAACACAGGCACACACTGGGGGGTGGGCACATTGTCGCAGTGGTTAGCACCGCAGCCTCACAGCTCCAGGGAACCGGGTTCGATTCTGGGTCCTGCCTGTGCGGAGTTTGCAAGTTCTCCCTGTGTCTGCGTGGGTTTCCTCCCGTTGCTCCGGTTTCCTCCCACATGCCAAAGACTTGCAGGTTGATAGGTTAATTGGCCATCATAAATTGCCCCTAGTATAGGTACGTGGTAGGGAAATATATAGGGATAGGTGGGGATGTGATAGGAATACGGGATCAGTGTAGGATTAGTATAAATGGGTGGTTAATGGTCGGCACAGACTCAGTGGGCCGAAGGGCCTATTTAAGTGCTGTATTTCCAAACTAAACTAAATACTGGCAGCTAGTGTCACAGACACACACTGACACCCAGTGACACAAACAAACACACACTGACACCCAGTAACAGAGAGAAACACTGATACACAGTAACAAAGACATACACTGAGACCAAGTAACACAGACACACACAGACACCCAGTAAAAAAGACATACACTGACACCAAGTCACAAAGACATACACTAATACCAAGTCACAAAGACATACACTGATGCCCAGTAACAAAGACACACACTGATACCAGGTAACACAGACATACACTGACACCAAGTAACAAAGACAGACAATTACACCAAGTAACAAAGACATACACTTCCACCAAGTATTTTGACATCCACTGACACCAAGTAACAAAGACATACACTGATACCCAGTAACGCAGACACACACTTACACCCAGTAAAAAAGTCATACACTGACACCCAGTCACAAAGACATGCTCTGATACCAAGTCACAAAGACATACACTGATGCCCAGTAACACAGACACACACTGACACCAAGTAACAAAGACATACACTGACACCAAGTAACAAAGACATGCACTGACACCAAGTCACAAAGACATACACTCATACCAAGTCACAAAGACATACACTGATGCCCAGTAACAAAGACACACACTTACACCTAGTAACACAGACATACACTGACACCAAGTAACAAAGACAGACAATTACACCAAGTAACAAAGACATACACTTACACCAAGTATTTTGACATCCACTGACACCAAGTAACAAAGACATACACTTACACCAGGTAACAAAGACACACACTTACACCAAGTAACACAGACATACACTGACACCAAGTAACAAAGACAGACAATTACACCAAGTAACAAAGACATCCACTTACACCAAGTATTTTGACATCCACTGACACCAAGTAACAAAGACATACACTGATACCAGGTAACACAGACACACACGGACACCAAGTAACAAAGACACAGACTTACACCAAGTAACACAGACACACACTGACACCCAGTAACACAGACACACACTTACACCAAGTAACACAGACATACACTGACACCAAGTAACAGAGACATACACTGATACCCAGTAACGCAGACACACACTTACATCCAGTAAAAAAGTCATACACTGACACCAAGTCACAAAGACATGCACTGATACCAAGTCACAAAGACATACACTGATGCCCAGTAACACTGACACACACTGACACCAAGTAACAAAGACATACACTGACACCAAGTAACAAAGACATGCACTTACACCAGGTAACAAAGACACACACTTACACCAAGTAACACAGACATACACTGACACCAAGTCACAAAGACATACACTAATACCAAGTCACAAAGACATACACTGATGCCCAGTAACAAAGACACACACTTACACCTAGTAACACAGACATACACTGACACCAAGTAACAAAGACAGACAATTACACCAAGTAACAAAGACATACACTTACACCAAGTATTTTGACATCCACTGACACCAAGTAACAAAGACATACACTTACACCAGGTAACAAAGACACACACTTACACCAAGTAACACAGACATACACTGACACCAAGTAACAAAGACAGACAATTACACCAAGTAACAAAGACATCCACTTACACCAAGTATTTTGACATCCACTGACACCAAGTAACAAAGACATACACTGATACCAGGTAACACAGACACACACGGACACCAAGTAACAAAGACACAGACTTACACCAAGTAACACAGACACACACTGACACCCAGTAACACAGACTCACACTCACTGACACCCAATATCAGAGAGAAACACTGACACCCAGTAAAAAAGACATACACTGACACCAAGTCACAAAGACATACACTAATACCAAGTCACAAAGACATACACTGATGCCCAGTAACAAAGACACACACTTACACCTAGCAACACAGACATACACTGACACCAAGTAACAAAGACATAAACAGACACCAAGTAACAAAGACATACACTTACACCAAGTATTTTGACATCCACTGACACCAAGTAACAAAGACATACACTGATACCCAGTAACGCAGACACACACTTACACCCAGTAAAAAAGACATACACTGACACCAAGTCACAAAGACATGCACTGATACCAAGTCACAAAGACATACACTGATGCCCAGTAACACAGACACACACTGACACCAAGTAACAAAGACATACACTTACACCAGGTAACAAAGACACACACTTACACCAAGTAACACAGACATACACTGACACCAAGTAACAGAGACATACACTGATACCCAGTAACACAGGCACACACTGGGGGGTGGGCACATTGGCGCAGTGATTAGCACCGCAGCCTCACAGCTCCAGGGAACCGGGTTCGATTCTGGGTCCTGCCTGTGCGGAGTTTGCAAGTTCTCCCTGTGTCTGCGTGGGTTTCCTCCCGGTGCTCCGGTTTCCTCCCACATGCCAAAGACTTGCAGGTTGATAGGTTACTTGGCCATCATAAATTGCCCCTAGTATAGGTACGTGGTAGGGAAATATATAGGGATAGGTGGGGATGTGATAGGAATACGGGATCAGTGTAGGATTAGTATAAATGGGTGGTTGATTGTCGGCACAGAGTCAGTGGGCCGAAGGGCCTATTTCAGTGCTGTATCTCCAAACAAAACTAAATACTGACACCTAGTGTCACAGACACACACTGACACCCAGTAACACAAACAAACACACACTGACACCCAGTAACAGAGAGAAACACTGATACACAGTAACAAAGACATACACTGAAACCAAGTAACACAGACACACACTGACACCCAGTAAAACAGACATACACTGACACCAAGTCACAAAGACATACACTAATACCAAGTCACAAAGACATACACTGATGCCCAGTAACAAAGACACACACTTACACCGAGTAACACAGACAGACACTGACACCAAGTAACAAAGACAGACAATTACACCAAGTAACACAGACATACACTGACACCAAGTAACAGAGACATACACTGATACCCAGTAACACAGGCACACACTGGGGGGCGGGCACATTGGCGCAGTGATTAGCACAGCAGCCTCACAGCTCCAGGGAGCCGGGTTCGATTCTGGGTCCTGCCTGTGCGGAGTTTGCAAGTTCTCCCTGTGTCTGCGTGGGTTTCCTCCCGGTGCTCCGGTTTCCTCCCACATGTCAAAGACTTGCAGGTTGATAGGTTAATTGGCCATCATAAATTGCCCCTAGTCTAGGTACGTGGTAGGAAAATATATAGGGATAGGTGGGGATGTGATAGGAATACGGGATCAGCGTAGGATTAGTACAAATGGGTGGTTAATGGTCGGCACAGACTCAGTGGGCCGAAGGGCCTATTTAAGTGCTGTATCTCCAAACTAAACTAAATACTGACACCTAGTGTCACTGAAACCCAGTAACACAAACAAACACACACTGACACCCAGTAACAAAGAGAAACACTGATACACAGTAACAAAGACATACACTGACACCAAGTAACACAGACACACACTGACACCCAGTAAAAAAGACATACACTGACACCTAGTCACAAAAACAAACACTAATACCAAGTCACAAAGACATACACTGATGCCCAGTAACAAAGACACACACTTGCACCTAGTAACACAGACATCCACTGACACCCAGTAAAAAAGACAAACACTGACACCAAGTCACAAAGACATACACTGATGCCCAGTAAATCAGACACACACTGACACCAAGTAACAAAGACATACACTGACACCAAGTAACAAAGACATACACTTACGCCAGGTAACAAAGACACACACTTACACCTAGTAACACAGACATACACTGACACCAAGTAACAAAGACAGACAATTACACCAAGTAACAAAGACATACACTTACACCAAGTATTTTGACATCCACTGACACCAAGTAACAAAGACATACACTGATACCCAGTAACGCAGACACACACTTACACCCAGTAAAAAAGACATAAACTGACACCAAGTCACAAAGACATGCACTGATACCAAGTCACAAAGACATACACTGATGCCCAGTAACACAGACACACACTGACACCAAGTAACAAAGACATACACTTACACCAGGTAACAAAGACACACACTTACACCAAGTAACACAGACATACACTGACACCAAGTAACAGAGACATACACTGATACCCAGTAACACAGGCACACACTGGTGGGTGGGCACATTGGCGCAGTGATTCGCACCGCAGCCTCACAGCTCCAAGGAACCGGGTTCGATTCTGGGTCCTGCCTGTGCGGAGTTTGCAAGTTCTCCCTGTGTCTGCGTGGGTTTCCTCCCGGTGCTCCGGTTTCCTCCCACATGCCAAAGACTTGCAGGTTGATAGGTTACTTGGCCATCATAAATTGACCCTAGTATAGGTACGTGGTAGGGAAATATATAGGGATAGGTGGGGATGTGATAGGAATACGGGATCAGTGCAGGATTAGTATAAATGGGTGGTTGATGGTCGGCACAGACTCAGTGGGCCGAAGGGCCTATTTAAGTGCTGTATCTCCAAACAAAACTAAATACTGACACCTAGTGTCACAGACACACACTGACACCCAGTAACACAAACAAACACACACTGACACCCAGTAACAGAGAGAAACACTGATACACAGTAACAAAGCCATACACTGACACCAAGTAACACAGACACACACTGACACCCAGTAAAACAGACATACACTGACACCAAGTCACAAAGACATACACTAATACCAAGTCACAAAGACATACACTGATGCCCAGTAACAAAGACACACACTTACACCTAGTAACACAGACATACACTGACACCAAGTAACAAAGACAGACAATTACACCAAGTAACAAAGACATACACTTACACCAAGTATTTTGACATCCACTGACACCCAGTAAAAAAGACATACACCGACACCAAGTCACAAAGACATGCACTGATACCAATTCACAAAGACATACACTGATGCCCAGTAAATCAGACGCACACTGACACCAAGTAACAAAGACATACACTGACACCAAGTAACAAAGACTTACACTTACACCAGGTAACAAAGCCACACTCATACACCAAGTAACACAGACATACACTGACACCAAGTAATAAAGACAGACAATTACACCAAGTAACAATGACATCCATTTACACCAAGTATTTTGACATCCACTGACACCAAGTAACAAAGACATACACTGATACCAGGTAACACAGACACACACGGACACCAAGTAACAAAGACACAGACTTACACCAAGTATCACAGACACACACAGACACCCAGTAACACAGACACACACTTACCCCAATTAACAAAGACATACACTTACACCAAGTATTTTGACATCCACTGACACCAAGTAACAAAGACATACACTGATACCCAGTAACGCAGACACACACTTACACCCAGTAAAAAAGACATACACTGACACCAAGTCACAAAGACATGCACTGATACCAAGTCACAAAGACATACACTGATGCCCAGTAACACAGACGCACACTGACACCAAGTAACAAAGACATACACTGACTCCAAGTAACAAAGACATACACTTACACCAGGTAACAAAGACACACACTTACACCAAGTAACACAGACATACAATGACACCAAGTAACAGAGACATACACTGATACCCAGTAACACAGGCACACACTGGGGGGTGGGCACATTGGCGCAGTGATTAGCACCGCAGCCTCACAGCTCCAGGGAACCGGGTTCGATTCTGGGTCCTGCCTGTGCGGAGTTTGCAAGTTCTCCCTGTGTCTGCGTGGGTTTCCTCCCGGTGCTCCGGTTTCCTCCCACATGCCAAAGACTTGCAGGTTGATAGGTTAATTGGCCATCATAAATTGCCCCTAGTATAGGTACGTGGTAGGGAAAAATATAGGGATAGGTGGGGATGTGATAGGAATACGGGATCAGTGCAGGATTAGTATAAATTGGTGGTTGATGGTCAGCACAGACTCAGTGGGCTGAAGGGCCTATTTAAGTGCTGTATCTCCAAACAAAACTAAATACTGACACCTAGTGTCACAGACACACACTGACACCCAGTAACACAAACAGACACACACTGACACCCAGTAACAGAGAGAAACACTGATACACAGTAACAAAGACATACACTGACACCAAGTAACACAGACACACACTGACACCCAGTAAAAAAGACATACACTGACACCAAGTCACAAAGACATACACTAATACCAAGTCACAAAGACATACACTGATGCCCAGTAACAAAGACACAAACTTACTCCTAGTAACACAGACATACACTGACACCAAGTAACAAAGACAGACAATTACACCAAGTAACAAAGACATACACTTACACCAAGTATTTTGACATCCACTGACACCAAGTAACAGAGACATACACTGATACCCAGTAACACAGGCACACACTGGGGGGTGGGCACATTGGCGCAGTGGTTAGCACCGCAGCCTCACAGCTCCAGGGAACCGGGTTCGATTCTGGGTCCTGCCTGTGCGGAGTTTGCAAGTTCTCCCTGTGTCTGCGTGGGTTTCCTCCCGGTGCTCCGGTTTCCTCCCACATGCCAAAGACTTGCAGGTTGATAGGTTAATTGGCCATCATAAATTGCCCCTAGTATAGGTACGTGGTAGGGAAATATATAGGGATAGGTGGGGATGTGATAGGAATACGGGATTAGTGTAGGAGTAGTATAAATGGGTGGTTGATGGTCGGCACAGACTCAGTGGGCCGAAGGGCCTATTTAAGTGCTGTATCTCCAAACTAAACGACATACTGACACCTAGTGTCACAGACACACACTGACACCCAGTAACACAAACAAACACACACTGACACCCAGTAACAAAGAGAAACACTGATACACAGTAACAAAGACATACACTGACACCAAGTAACACAGACACACACTGACACCCAGTAAAAAAGACATACACTGACACCAAGTCACAAAAACAAACACTAATACCAAGTCACAAAGACATACACTGATGCCCAGTAACAAAGACACACACTTGCACCTAGTAACACAGACATACACTTACACCAAGTAACAAAGACAGACAATTACACCAAGTAACAAAGACATACACTTACACCAAGTATTTTGACATCCACTGACACCCAGTAAAAAAGACATACACTGACACCAAGTCACAAAGACATGCCCTGATACCAAGTCACAAAGACATACACTGATGCCCAGTAAATCAGACACACACTGACACCAAGTAACAAAGACATACACTGACACCAAGTAACAAAGACATACACTTACACCAGGTAACAAAGACACACACTTACACCAAGTAACACAGACATACACTGACACCAAGTAACAAAGACAGACAATTACACCAAGTAACAAAGACATCCACTTACACCAAGTATTTTGACATCCACTGACACCAAGTAACAAAGACATACACTGATACCAGGTAACACAGACACACACGGACACCAAGTAACAAAGACACAGACTTACACCAAGTATCACAGACACACACTGACACCCAGTAACACAGACACACACTTACCCCAAGTAACACAGACATACACTGACACCCAGTAACACAGGCACACACTGGGGGGTGGGCACATTGGCGCAGTGGTTAGCACCGCAGCCTCACAGCTCCCGGGAACCGGGTTCGATTCTGGGTCCTGCCTGTGCGGAGTTTGCAAGTTCTCCCTGTGTCTGCGTGGGTTTCCTCCCGGTGCTCCGGTTTCCTCCCACATGCCAAAGACTTGCAGGTTGATAGGTTAATTGGCCATCATAAATTGCCCCTAGTATAGGTACGTGGTAGGGAAATATATAGGGATAGGTGGGGATGTGATAGGAATACGGGATTAGTGTAGGATTAGTATAAATGGGTGGTTGATGGTCGGCACAGACTCAGTGGGCCGAAGGGCCTATTTAAGTGCTGTATCTCCAAACTAAACGACATACTGACACCCAGTGTCACAGACACACACTGACACCCAGTAACACAAACAAACACACACTGACACCCAGTAACAAAGAGAAACACTGATACACTGTAACAAAGACATACACTGACACCAAGTAACACAGACACACACTGACACCCAGTAAAAAAGACATACACTGACACCAAGTCATAAAAACAAACACTAATACCAAGTCACAAAGACATACACTGATGCCCAGTAACAAAGACACACACTTACACCTAGTAACACAGACATACACTGACACCAAGTAACAAAGACAGACAATTACACCAAGTAACAAAGACATACACTTACACCAAGTATTTTGACATCCACTGACACCCAGTAAAAAAGACATACACTGACACCAAGTCACAAAGACATGCACTGATACCAAGTCACAAAGACATACACTGATGCCCAGTAACACAGACACACACTTCCACCAAGTAACAAAGACATACACTGATACCAAGTAACAAAGACATACACTTACGCCAGGTAACAAAGACACACACTTACACCAAGTAACACAGACATACACTGACACCAAGTAACAAAGACAGACAATTACACCAAGTAACAAAGACATCCACTTACACCAAGTAACACAGACATACACTGACACCAAGTAACAAAGACAGACAATTACACCAAGTAACAAAGACATCCACTTACACCAAGTATTTTGACATCCACTGACACCAAGTAACAAAGACATACACTGATACCAGGTAACACAGACACACACGGACACCAAGTAACAAAGACACAGACTTACACCAAGTATCACAGACACACACTGACACCCAGTAACACAGACACACACTTACCCCAAGTAACACAGACATACACTGACACCAAGTAACAGAGACATACACTGATACCCAGTAACACAGGCACACACTGGGGGGTGGGCACATTGGCGCAGTGGTTAGCACCGCAGCCTCACAGCTCCCGGGAACCGGGTTCGATTCTGGGTCCTGCCTGTGCGGAGTTTGCAAGTTCTCCCTGTGTCTGCGTGGGTTTCCTCCCGGTGCTCCGGTTTCCTCCCACATGTCAAAGACTTGCAGGTTGATAGGTTAATTGGCCATCATAAATTGCCCCTAGTATAGGTACGTGGTAGGGAAATATATAGGGATAGGTGGGGATGTGATAGGAATACGGGATCAGTGCAGGATGAGTATAAATGGGTGGTTGATGGTCGGCACAGACTCAGTGGGCCGAAGGGCCTATTTAAGTGCTGTATCTCCAAACTAAACTAAATACTGACACCTAGTGTCACAGACACACACTGACACCCAGTAACACAAACAAACACACACTGACACCCAGTAACAGAGAGAAACACTGATACACAGTAACAAAGACATACACTGACACCAAGTAACACAGACACACACTGACACCCAGTAATAAAGACATACACTGACACCAAGTCACAAAGACATACACTAATACCAAGTCACAAAGACATACACTGATGCCCAGTAACAAAGACACACACTTACACCTAGTAACAAAGACATACACTGACACCAAGTAACAAAGACAGACAATTACACCAAGTAACAAAGACATACACTTACACCAAGTATTTTGACATCCACTGACACCAAGTAACAAAGACATACACTGATACCCAGTAACGCAGACACACACTTACACCCAGTAAAAAAGACATACACTGACACCAAGTCACAAAGACATGCACTGATACCAAGTTACAAAGACATACACTAATACCAAGTCACAAAGACATACACTGATGCCCAGTAACAAAGACACACACTTACACCTCGTAACACAGACATACACTGACACCAAGTAACAAAGACAGACAATTACACCAAGTAACAAAGACATACACTTACACCAAGTATTTTGACATCCACTGACACCAAGTAACAAAGACATACACTGATACCCAGTAACGCAGACACACACTTACACCCAGTAAAAAAGACATACACTGACACCAAGTCATAAAGACATGCACTGATACCAAGTCACAAAGACATACACTGATGCCCAGTAACAAAGACAGACACTGACACCAAGTAACAAAGACATACACTGACACCAAGTAACAAAGACATGCACTTACACCAAGTAACAAAGACACACACTTACACCAAGTAACACAGACATACACTGACACCAAGTAACAAAGACAGACAATTACACCAAGTAACAAAGACATCCACTTACACCAAGTATTATGACATCCACTGACACCAAGTAACAAAGACATACACTGATACCAGGTAACACAGACACACACGGACACCAAGTAACAAAGACACAGGCTTACACCAAGTAACACCGACACACACTGACACCCAGTTTCACAGACACACACTTACACCAAGTAACACTGACATGCACTGACACCAAGTAACAGAGCTTTTCACTGATACCCAGTAACACAGGCAAACACTGGGGGTTGGGCACATTGGCGCAGTGGTTAGCACCGCAGCCTCACAGCTCCAGGGAACCGGGTTCGATTCTGGGTCCTGCCTGTGCGGAGTTTGCAAGTTCTCCCTGTGTCTGCGTGGGTTTCCTCCCGGTGCTCCGGTTTCCTCCCACATGCCAAAGACTTGCAGGTTGATAGGTTAATTGGCCATCATAAATTGCCCCTAGTATAGGTAGGTGGTAGGGAAATATATAGGGATAGGTGGGGATGTGATAGGAATACGGGATTAGTGTAGGATTAGTATAAATGGGATGTTGATGGTCGGCACAGACTCGGTGGGCCGAAGGGCCTGTTTAAGTGCTGTATCTCTAAACTAAACTAAATACTGACACCTAGTGTCACAGACACACACTGACACCCAGTAACACAAACAAACACACACTGACACCCAGTAACACAGAGAAACACTGATACACAGTAACAAAGACATACACTGACACCAAGTAACACAGACACACACTGACACCCAGTAAAAAAGACATACACTGACACCAAGTCTCAAAGACATACACTAATACCAAGTCACAAAGACATACACTGATGCCCAGTAACAAAGACACACACTTACACCTAGTAACACAGACATACACTGACACCAAGTAACAAAGACAGACAATTACACCAAGTAACAAAGACATACACTTACACCAAGTATTTTGACATCCACTTACACCCAGTAAAAAAGACATACACGGACACCAAGTCACAAAGACATGCTCTGATACCAAGTCACAAAGACATACACTGATGCCCAGTAAATCAGACACACACTGACACCAAGTAACAAAGACATACACTGACATCAAGTAACAAAGACATACACTTACACCAGGTAACAAAGACACACACTTACACCAAGTAACACAGACATACACTGACACCCCGTAACACAGACACACACTTGCACCAAGTAACACAGACATACACTGATACCCAGTAAAGCAGACACACACTTACACCCTGTAACACAGACACACACTGACACCAAGTAACAAAGACATACACTGACACCAAGTAACAAAGACATACACTTACACCAAGTAACAAAGACACACACTGATACCCAGTAACGCAGACACACACTTACACCCAGTGAAAAAGACATACACTGAAACCAAGTCACAAAGACATACACTTACACCAAGTAACAAAGACACACACTTACACCAAGTAAAAAAGACATACACTGACACCAAGTAACACAGACATACACTGACATCAAGTAACAAAGACAGACAATTACACCAAGTAACAAAGACATACACCTACACCAAGAATTTTGACATACACTGACACCAAGTAACAAAGACATACACTGATACCCAGTAACGCAGACATACACTTACACCCAGTAACACAGACACACACTGGCACCAAGTAACAAAGACATACACTGACACCAAGTAACAAAGACATACACTCACACCATGTAACAAAGTCACACGCTGATACCCAGTGACGCAGACACACACTTACACCCAGTAAAAAAGACTTACACTGAAACCAATTCACAAAGACATACACTGATACCAAGTCACTAAGACAGATACTGATGCCCAGTAACACAGACACACACTGACACCAAGTAACAAAGACATACACTGACACCATGTAACAAAGACGTACACTTACACCAAGTAACAAAGACACACACTTACACCAAGTAACAAAGACATACACTGATACCCAGTAACACAGACACACACTGACACACAGTAACACAGACACACACTGACACAAAGTAACAAAGACATACACTGACACCAAGTAACCATGACATCCACTTACACCAAGTAACACAGACATACACTGACACCAAGTAACAAAGACAGACAATTGCACCAAGTAACAAAGACATGCACTTACACCAAGTATTTTGACATACACTGACACCAAGTAACAAAGTCATACACTGATACCCAGTAACAAAGACACACACTGACACACAGTAACACAGACACACACTGACACACAGTAACACAGACACACACAGACACAAAGTAACAAAGACATACACTTGCAACAAGTAACAAAGACATACACTTACACCAAGTAACACAGACATACACTGACCCCAAGTAACAAAGACAGACAATGGCACCAAGTAACAAAGACATGCACTTACACCAAGTATTTTGACATACAGTGACACCATGTAACAAAGACATACAATGATACCCAGTAACACAGACACACACTTGCACCAAGTAACACAGACATACAATGACACCAAGTAACAAAGACAAGGACTGATACCCAGTAACACAGACACACACTTACACCAAGTAAAAAAGACAGACACTGATACCCAGTAACACAGACACACACTTACACCAAGTAACAAAGACATACTCTGACACCCAGTAACACAGACACACACGGACACCAAGTAACAAGGACACACACTTACACCAAGTAACACAGACACACACTGACACCCAGTAACACAAACAAACACACTGACAACAAGTAACACAGACATCAACTGACACCAAGTAACAAAGACATACACTGACACCCAGTAACAAAGACATACACGGACACCAAGTAACACAGACACACACTGACACCCAGTAACACAGACACACACTTGCACCAAGTAACACAGACATACACTGATACCCAGTAACGCAGACACACACTTTTACCCTGTAACACAGACACACACTGACACCAAGTAACAAAGTCATACAATGACACCAAGTAACAAAGACATACACTTACACCAAGTAACAAAGACACACACTGATACCCAGTAACGCAGACACACACTTACACCCGGTAAAAAAGACATACACTGAAACCAAGTCACAAAGACAGACATTGATGCCCAGTAATACAGACACACACTGACACCAAGTAACAAAGACATACACTGACACCAAGTAACAAAGACGTACACTTACACCAAGTAACAAAGACACACACTTACACCAAGTAACACAGACATACACTGACACCAAGTGACAAAGACAGACAATTACACTAAGTAACATAGACATGCACTTACACCAAGTATTTTGACATCCACTGACACCAAGTAACAAAGACATACACTGATACCCAGCAACAAAGACATACACTTACACCAAGTAACACAGACACACACTGATACCAAGTAACAAAGACACACACTGATACCCAGTAACGCAGACACACACTTACACCCAGTAAAGAAGACATACACTGAAACCAAGTCACAAAGACATACACTGGCATCAAGTAACAAAGACATACACTTACACCAAGTAACAAAGACACACACTTACACCAAGTAAAAAAGACATACACTGACACCATGTAACACAGACACACACTGATACCAGGTAACACAGACACACACGGACACCAAGTAACAAAGACACAGGCTTACACCAAGTAACACAGACACACACTGACACCCAGTAACACAGACACACACTTACACCAAGTAACACAGACATACACTGACACCAAGTAACAGAGACATACACTGATACCCAGTAACACGGGCACACACTGGGGGGTGGGCACATTGGCGCAGTGATTAGCACCGCAACCTCACAGCTCCAGGGAACCGGGTTCGATTCTGGGTCCTGCCTGTGCGGAGTTTGCAAGTTCTCCCTGTGTCTGCGTGGGTTTCCTCCCGGTGCTCCGGTTTCCTCCCACATGCCAAAGACTTGCAGGTTGATAGGTTAATTGGCCATCATAAATTGCCCCTAGTATAGGTACGTGGTCGGGAAATATATAGGGATAGGTGGGGATGTGATAGGAATACGGGATCAGTGTAGGATTAGTATAAATGGGTGGCTGATGGTCGGCACAGACTCAGTGGGCCGAAGGGCCTATTTAAGTGCTGTATCTCCAAACAAAACTAAATGCTGACACCTAGTGTCACAGACACACACTGACACCCAGTAACACAAACAAACACACACTGACACCCAGTAACAGAGAGAAACATTGATACACAGTAACAAAGACATACACTGACACCAAGTAACACAGACACATACTGACACCCAGTAAAAAAGACATACACTGACACCAAGTCACAAAGACATACACTAATACCAAGTCACAAAGACATACACTGATGCCCAGTCACAAAGACACACACTTACACCTAGTAACACAGACATACACTGACACCAAGTAACAAAGACAGACAATTACACCAAGTAACAAAGACATACACTTACACCAAGTATTTTGACATCCACTGACACCAAGTAACAAAGACATACACTGATACCCAGTAACGCAGACACACACTAACACCCAGTAAAAAAGACATACACTGACACCAAGTCACAAAGACATGCACTGATACCAAGTCACAAAGACATACACTGATGCCCAGTAACACAGACACACACTGACACCAAGTAACAAAGACATACACTGACACCAAGTAACAAAGACATGCACTTACACCAGGTAACAAAGACACACACTTACACCAAGTAACACAGACATACACTGACACCAAGTAACAAAGACAGACAATTACACCAAGTAACAAAGACATCCACTTACACCAAGTATTTTGACATCCACTGACACAAAGTAACAAAGACATACACTGATACCAGGTAACACAGACACACACGGACACCAAGTAACAAAGACACAGGCTTACACCAAGTAACACAGACACACACTGACACCCAGTAACACCGACACACACTTACACCAAGTAACACAGACATGCACTGACACCAAGTAACAGAGCTTTATACTGATACCCAGTAACACAGGCACACACTGGGGGTTGCGCACATTGGCGCAGTGGTTAGCACCGCAGCCTCACAGCTCCAGGGAACCGGGTTCGATTCTGGGTCCTGCCTGTGCGGAGTTTGCAAGTTCTCCCTGTGTCTGCGTGGGTTTCCTCCCGGTGCTCCGGTTTCCTCCCACATGCCAAAGACTTGCAGGTTGATAGGTTAATTGGCCATCATAAATTGCCCCTAGTATAGGTAGGTGGTAGGGAAATATATAGGGATAGGTGGGGATGTGATAGGAATACGGGATTAGTGTAGGATTAGTATAAATGGGTTGTTGATGGTCGGCACAGACTCGGTGGGCCGAAGGGCCTGTTTAAGTGCTGTTTATCTAAACTAAACTACATACTGACACCTAGTGCCACAGACACACACTGACACCCAGTAACACAGAGAAACACTGATACACAGTAACAAAGACATACACTGACACCAAGTAACAAAGACACACACTGACACCCAGTAATAAAGACATACACTGACACCAAGTCTCAAAGACATACACTAATACCAAGTCACAAAGACATACACTGATGCCCAGTAACAAAGACACACACTTACACCTAGTAACACAGACATACACTGACACCAAGTAACAAAGACAGACAATTACACCAAGTAACAAAGACATACACTTACACCAAGTATTTTGACATCCACTTACACCCAGTAAAAAAGACATACACTGACACCAAGTCACAAAGACATACACTGATGCCCAGTAAATCAGACACACACTGACACCAAGTAACAAAGACATACACTGACATCAAGTAACAAAGACATACACTTACACCAGGTAACAAAGACACACACTTACACCAAGTAACACAGACATACACTGACACCAAGTAACAAAGACAGACAATTACACCAAGTAACAAAGACATACACTTACACCAAGTATTTTGACATCCACTGACACCGAGTATCAGAGAGAAACACTGATACACAGTAACAAAGACATACACAGACACACACTGACACCCAGTAAAAAAGACATACACTGACACCAAGTCACAAAGACATACACTAATACCAAGTCACAAAGACATACACTGATGCCCAGTAAATCAGACACACACTTACACCAAGTAACACAGACATACACTGACACCAAGTAACAAAGACAGACAATTACACCAAGTAACAAAGACATACACTTACACCAAGTATTTTGACATCCACTGACACCCAGTATCAGAGAGAAACACTGATACACAGTAACAAAGACATACACAGACACACACTGACACCCAGTAAAAGAGACATACACTGACACCAAGTCACAAAGACATACACTAATACCAAGTCACAAAGACATACACTGATGCCCAGTAACAAAGACACACACTTACACCTAGTAACACAGACATACACTGACACCAAGTAACAAAGACAGACAATTACACCAAGTAACAAAGACATACACTTACACCAATTATTTTGACATCCACTGACACCAAGTAACAAAGACATACACTGATACCCAGTAACGCAGACACACACTTACACCCAGTAAATAAGACATACACTGACACCAAGTCACAAAGACATATACTAATACCAAGTCACAAAGACATACACTGATGCCCAGTAACAAAGACAGACAATTACACCAAGTAACAAAGACAGACAATTACACCAAGTAACAAAGACATACACTTACACCAAGTAACAAAGACATACACTGATACCCAGTAACGCAGACACACACTTACACCCAGTAAAAAAGACATACACTGACACCAAGTCACAAAGACATGCACTGATACCAAGTCACAAAGACATACACTGATGCCCAGTAACACAGACACACACTGACACCAAGTAACAAAGACATACACTGACAAAAAGTAACAAAGACATACACTTACACCAGGTAACAAAGACACACACTTACACCAAGTAACACAGACATACACTGACACCAAGTAACAGAGACATACACTGATACCCAGTAACACAGGCACACACTGGGGGGTGGGCACATTGGCGCAGTGATTAGCACCGCAGCCTCACAGCTCCAGGGAACCGGGTTCGATTCTGGGTCCTGCCTGTGCGGAGTTTGCAAGTTCTCCCTGTGTCTGCGTGGGTTTCCTCCCGGTGCTCCGGTTTCCTCCCACATGCCAAAGACTTGCAGGTTGATAGGTTAATTGGCCATCATAAATTGCCCCTAGTATAGGTACATGGTAGGGAAATATATAGGGATAGGTGGGGATGTGATAGGAATACGGGATCAGTGTAGGATTAGTATAAATGGGTGGTTGATGGTCGGCACAGACTCAGTGGGCCGATGGGCCTATTTAAGTGCTGTATCTCTAAACTAAACTACATACTGACACCTAGTGTCACAGACACACACTGACACCCAGTAACACAAACAAACACACACTGACACCCAGTAACAAAGAGAAACACTGATACACAGTAACAAAGACATACACTGACACCAAGTAACAAAGACACACACTGACACCCAGTAATAAAGACATACACTGACACCAAGTCTCAAAGACATACACTAATACCAAGTCACAAAGACATACACTGATGCCCAGTAACAAAGACACACACTTACACCTAGTAACACAGACATACACTGACACCAAGTAACAAAGACAGACAATTACACCAAGTAACAAAGACATACACTTACACCAAGTATTTTGACATCCACTTACACCCAGTAAAAAAGACATACACTGACACCAAGTCACAAAGACATGCACTGATACCAAGTCACAAAGACATACACTGATGCCCAGTAAATCAGACACACACTGACACCAAGTAACAAAGACATACACTGACATCAAGTAACAAAGACATACACTTACACCAGGTAACAAAGACACACACTTACACCAAGTAACACAGACATACACTGACACCAAGTAACAAAGACAGACAATTACACCAAGTAACAAAGACATACACTTACACCAAGTATTTTGACATCCACTGACACCGAGTATCAGAGAGAAACACTGATACACAGTAACAAAGACATACACAGACACACTCTGACACCCAGTAAAAAAGACATACACTGACACCAAGTCACAAAGACATACACTAATACCAAGTCACAAAGACATACACTGATGCCCAGTAACAAAGACACACACTTACACCTAGTAACACAGACATACACTGACACCAAGTAACAAAGACAGACAATTACACCAAGTAACAAAGACATACACTTACACCAAGTATTTTGACATCCACTGACACCAAGTAACAAAGACATACACTGATACCCAGTAACGCAGACACACACTTACACCCAGTAAAAAAGACATACACTGACACCAAGTCACAAAGACATACACTAATACCAAGTCACAAAGACATACACTGATGCCCAGTAACAAAGACACACACTTGCACCTAGTAACACAGACATACACTGACACCAAGTAACAAAGACAGACAATTACACCAAGTAACAAAGACATACACTTACACCAAGTATTTTGACATCCACTGACACCAAGTAACAAAGACATACACTGATACCCAGTAACGCAGACACACACTTACACCCAGTAAATAAGACATACACTGACACCAAGTCACAAAGACATATACTAATACCAAGTCACAAAGACATACACTGATGCCCAGTAACAAAGACAGACAATTACACCAAGTAACAAAGACAGACAATTACACCAAGTAACAAAGACATACACTTACACCAAGTAACAAAGACATACACTGATACCCAGTAACGCAGACACACACTTACACCCAGTAAAAAAGACATACACTGACACCAAGTCACAAAGACATGCACTGATACCAAGTCACAAAGACATACACTGATGCCCAGTAACACAGACACACACTGACACCAAGTAACAAAGACATACACTGACAAAAAGTAACAAAGACATACACTTACACCAGGTAACAAAGACACACACTTACACCAAGTAACACAGACATACACTGACACCAAGTAACAGAGACATACACTGATACCCAGTAACACAGGCACACACTGGGGGGTGGGCACATTGGCGCAGTGATTAGCACCGCAGCCTCACAGCTCCAGGGAACCGGGTTCGATTCTGGGTCCTGCCTGTGCGGAGTTTGCAAGTTCTCCCTGTGTCTGCGTGGGTTTCCTCCCGGTGCTCCGGTTTCCTCCCACATGCCAAAGACTTGCAGGTTGATAGGTTAATTGGCCATCATAAATTGCCCCTAGTATAGGTACATGGTAGGGAAATATATAGGGATAGGTGGGGATGTGATAGGAATACGGGATCAGTGTAGGATTAGTATAAATGGGTGGTTGATGGTCGGCACAGACTCAGTGGGCCGATGGGCCTATTTAAGTGCTGTATCTCTAAACTAAACTACATACTGACACCTAGTGTCACAGACACACACTGACACCCAGTAACACAAACAAACACACACTGACACCCAGTAACAAAGAGAAACACTGATACACAGTAACAAAGACATACACTGACACCAAGTAACAAAGACACACACTGACACCCAGTAATAAAGACATACACTGACACCAAGTCTCAAAGACATACACTAATACCAAGTCACAAAGACATACACTGATGCCCAGTAACAAAGACACACACTTACACCTAGTAACACAGACATACACTGACACCAAGTAACAAAGACAGACAATTACACCAAGTAACAAAGACATACACTTACACCAAGTATTTTGACATCCACTTACACCCAGTAAAAAAGACATACACTGACACCAAGTCACAAAGACATGCACTGATACCAAGTCACAAAGACATACACTGATGCCCAGTAAATCAGACACACACTGACACCAAGTAACAAAGACATACACTGACATCAAGTAACAAAGACATACACTTACACCAGGTAACAAAGACACACACTTACACCAAGTAACACAGACATACACTGACACCAAGTAACAAAGACAGACAATTACACCAAGTAACAAAGACATACACTTACACCAAGTATTTTGACATCCACTGACACCGAGTATCAGAGAGAAACACTGATACACAGTAACAAAGACATACACAGACACACTCTGACACCCAGTAAAAAAGACATACACTGACACCAAGTCACAAAGACATACACTAATACCAAGTCACAAAGACATACACTGATGCCCAGTAACAAAGACACACACTTACACCTAGTAACACAGACATACACTGACACCAAGTAACAAAGACAGACAATTACACCAAGTAACAAAGACATACACTTACACCAAGTATTTTGACATCCACTGACACCAAGTAACAAAGACATACACTGATACCCAGTAACGCAGACACACACTTACACCCAGTAAAAAAGACATACACTGACACCAAGTCACAAAGACATACACTAATACCAAGTCACAAAGACATACACTGATGCCCAGTAACAAAGACACACACTTGCACCTAGTAACACAGACATACACTGACACCAAGTAACAAAGACAGACAATTACACCAAGTAACAAAGACATACACTTACACCAAGTATTTTGACATCCACTGACACCAAGTAACAAAGACATACACTGATACCCAGTAACGCAGACACACACTTACACCCAGTAAAAAAGACATACACTGACACCAAGTCACAAAGACATGCACTGATACCAAGTCACAAAGACATACACTGATGCCCAGTAACACAGACACACACTGACACCAAGTAACAAAGACATACACTTACACCAGTTAACAAAGACACACACTTACACCAAGTAACACAGACATACACTGACACCAAGTAACAGAGACATACACTGATACCCAGTAACACAGGCACACACTGGGGGGTGGGCACATTGGCGCAGTGATTAGCACCGCAGCCTCACAGCTCCAGGGAACCGTGTTCGATTCTGGGTCCTGCCTGTGCGGAGTTTGCAAGTTCTCCCTGTGTCTGCGTGGGTTTCCTCCCGGTGCTCCGGTTTCCTCCCACATGCCAAAGACTTGCAGGTTGATAGGTTACTTGGCCATCATAAATTGCCCCTAGTATAGGTACGTGGTAGGGAAATATATAGGGATAGGTGGGGATGTGATAGGAATACGGGATCAGTGCAGGATTAGTATAAATGGGTGGCTGACGGTCGGCACAGACTCAGTGGGCCGAAGGGCCTATTTAAGTGCTGTATCTCCAAACTAAACTAAATACTGACACCTAGTGTCACAGACACACACTGACACCCAGTAACACAAACAAACACACACTGACACCCAGTATCAGAGAGAAACACTGATACACAGTAACAAAGCCATACACTGACACCAAGTAACACAGACACACACTGACCCCCAGTAAAAAGACATACACTGACACCAAGTCACAAAGACATACACTATTAGCAAGTCACAAAGACATACACTGATGCCCAGTAACAAAGACACACACTTACACCTAGTAACACAGACATACACTGACACCAAGTAACAAAGACAGACAATTACACCAAGTAACAAAGACAGACAATTACACCAAGTAACAAAGACATACACTGATACCCAGTAACGCAGACACACACTTACACCCAGTAAAAAAGACATACACTGACACCAAGTCACAAAGACAGACAATTACACCAAGTAACAAAGACATACACTTACACCAAGTATTTTGACATCCACTGACACCAAGTAACAAAGACATACACTGATACCCAGTAACGCAGACACACACTTACACCCAGTAAAAAAGACATACACTGACACCAAGTCACAAAGACATGCACTGATACCAAGTCACAAAGACATACACTGATGCCCAGTAACACAGACACACACTGACACCAAGTAACAAAGACATACACTTACACCAGGTAACAAAGACACACACTTACACCAAGTAACACAGACATACACTGACACCAAGTAACAGAGACATACACTGATACCCAGTAACACAGGCACACACTGGGGGGTGGGCACAAATTCCGCAGTGATTAGCACCGCAGCCTCACAGCTCCAGGGAACCGGGTTCGATTCTGGGTCCTGCCTGTGCGGAGTTTGCAAGTTCTCCCTGTGTCTGCGTGGGTTTCCTCCCGGTGCTCCGGTTTCCTCCCACATGCCAAAGACTTGCAGGTTGATAGGTTACTTGGCCATCATAAATTGCCCCTAGTATAGGTACGTGGTAGGGAAAAATATAGGGATAGGTGGGGATGTGATAGGAATACGGGATCAGTGCAGGATTAGTATAAATGGGTGGTTGACGGTCGGCACAGACTCAGTGGGCCGAAGGGCCTATTTAAGTGCTGTATCTCCAAACTAAACTAAATACTGACACCTAGTATCACAGACACACACTGACACCCAGTAACACAAACAAACACACACTGACACCCAGTATCAGAGAGAAACACTGATACACAGTAACAAAGCCATACACTGACACCAAGTAACACAGACACACACTGACACCCAGTAAAAAGACATACACTGACACCAATTCACAAAGACATACACTATTAGCAAGTCACAAAGACATACACTGATGCCCAGTAACAAAGACACACACTTACACCTAGTAACACAGACATACACTGACACCAAGTAACAAAGACAGACAATTACACCAAGTAACAAAGACAGACAATTACACCAAGTAACAAAGACATACACTGATACCCAGTAACGCAGACACACACTTACACCCAGTAAAAAAGACATACACTGACACCAAGTCACAAAGACATGCACTGATACCAAGTCACAAAGACATACACTGATGCCCAGTAACACAGACACACACTGACACCAAGTAACAAA